>NC_083291.1:27890295-28072107 GCF_963506605.1 Zootoca vivipara | reverse complement strand
CATTTGTGTACCATAAGCTTGCAACTTATGTGGTTACATTCCAGAGATGGTGCTTAAAGCCAAAATAGCATATACAGTGGTACCTTGGTAGTCAAACGGCTTGGCTCCTGAACAAATCGGCTCCCGAATGCTGCAAACCTGGAAGTGAGTTTGGGAACGTTTTTTGGAAGCCGAACGTCCGACGCGGCTTCTGCGGCTTCCAACTTAGTGCAGGAAGCTCCTGTAGCCAATCAGAAGCCGTGCCTGGGTTTTCGAACCATTTTGGGAATTGAACGGACTCCCGGAACGAATTAAATTCGAGAACCAAGGTACCACTGGAGTAGAAACTCATTCGGTGCAATGGCGGGTGGGCTTGCCAAAGTCCTTTCTCCTGGACTCCCAACCCCCTTTAATGTTTGTTTTAATTTTATTTTTGCCAAGTGCATAAAGCTGAATGCACACAAGTGAAATGCACGGAGGTTGTGTGCTTACTGTATTATAAAACCTGTTTACTGTGGCTGTTCACCATTTTCCCCTGCATGCTCTAAAAAAAAAGTGAAAGTCTAGCTCTGCGTCACATAGGCGAGAAGAGAATGAATACAGGGGATTGGGTGAAGGAACAAAACAGGAGAGGGCTGTTTCCTTTCTCAGTTTTGACATTTGAAATTATGCTAAACTTAACTGTGTGTCTGCAGTTTCAGTCAGGAATATAGATTAATTTTACCTGGGTCATCAATCATGATGAAAATGGAAGAAGATGTTTTTCTGACCTGCTAATTACTCCATAGATTATTTTTTACAATTACATTTTCATTTAAAAAGCACTACATTAGAGGAATAGTGTATATTGGAACTGACAAGCAGTTTCTTGGATCCTCTTGACAAATTCAGCTATGCTGCTCTTATTCTGTGCCATTAATTCCATTCTCAAATGTAATGAAATTCATTTTGTTAACCTTGAAATAAAATTAGATTAATTATGCCACTTAGTATTCAAATTAACACTCTGTTGCGACTGATGAGAAGACCCACCTAGCATTATAAATTAAGTATTACCTCCTATATCTGGAGAATAAATAACAAACAAGGTGCTAAGCCCTGGCAAACAGATAATCAAGCCAAACAGGAAGAAGAGACGAAATCTTTCAAGTAAGCAAATTTGTTTACCAAGGTTTACATGTGGTACATGTGAACAATAGTAGATTAGCTTTTACCAGAGCGATCCTATATTATGGGTGATCAAGATCCTATAGTGGAACTATTGCCACTGCCCAAGCCTCACTGTCTGCCTAGTTATAGCTAGGGGGGGGAAGGAAGGTGTGTATGTCCAGGGCGGGTGGAGTTGGGGACTTTTTCACTTGTTTGTTAAAAAAATTGACTCCAGTGGGAGGAAATTCCTATGCTAGCTCTAATGCTGTCTTGGTTTTGGACTAATTTTGGGGGCAAAAGCAACGGGCCTTAGGATCCTACTGATACACCCCCAACACAAACCTGACTCCCCCCTAGGATGCCGTCCCCAAAGATATACCCAGGGGCCTCCAGAGGTGTAAGGAATCTTAGTTCTCCAGATAGCCAAGAGTAGTAGTAGTAATAATAATAATAATAATAATAATAATAATAATAATAATAAAATTATTTATACCCCGCCCATCTGGCTGGGTTCCCCCAGCCACTCTGGGGAGCTTCCAACAGAAAAATAGAATAAAATAATTGATTAAACATTAAAAGCCTCCCTAAACAGGGCCGCCTTCAGATGTCTTCTAAAAATCTGGTACCTAGCTGTTTTTCTCTTTGACATCTGATGGGAGGGCGTTCCACAGGGCGGGCGCCACCACCGAGAAGGCCCTCTGCCTGGTTCCCTGCAACTTGGCTTCTCGCAACGAGGGAACCGCCAGAAGGCCCTCGGAGCTGGACCTCAGTGTCCGGGCAGAACGATGGGGGTGGAAACGCTCCTTCAGGTATACTGGACCGAGGCCATTTAGGGCTTTAAAGGTCAGCACCAACACTTTGAATTGTGCTCGGAAAGTGTATTATTCTTATTGCTGTCTCTTCCATTTCCTCAATCTCACCATGTTTCTACTGTAGCATCATCCATTTGCCTTTGAGCATTCCCTTGGTGCAACACAGTTTCCATTGCAGCCCTGCCAGATCCCTAGTGCCTCTTCCAAGCTTGTTTCCAAATAATTGTGTACAGGATTTATTTATTTTTTTAAATTATTTATTTATAGTGCTCACAAATATAGTTACAAACATTTTAACAGATGTACGAAATACATAGACTCAGTCCACAATTTCTCCAATACATTGCTGTTACCTCAGTTTGCACATTCATACATAAATTGTTCCCCTCCCCCCTTCCCTTCAAACCCTTCCTTTCAAACCCTCCCTCCCTCCCCCCCTTCCACAGGATTTAACCACTACCCTCCACCAACTCTGAGATCCAGTAACTGGAAACAATGAGGTGACAAGAGAGGCTGATAATACCAGCAGGCCAGAAACTAACCTGAATGAACAGTCTGAATGAACAGTCTGAATGAACAGTCTTTTACACACACACATTTTAAAGGTGGTTAGCACAAAAACACCTGGACTTATCTGTCCACACTTCGATGTGCTTAGATATGGTTAGTGTTCTCTGGAGGGGCTATCACATATGTACATAACATACACTTATGGTTGGAAAATCAACCAAGATAGTTATGGCCATTTTACCTTTGTAAAGCAAACTTTAAGGTGCCTAACACTTTAAGGTGCCTAACCCTGCCCTGGATCTACCTGTCTGAAATTTGATGGGATTAATCCCATCTTGAGGGACTAGCTGGCGTCTCTCAAAACGTCATGCACCTATGTGGCTGTTTTGGTTTCTCAATGAGAGTCAACAGGAGGACCAAATATTCATGTTTCCAAATTTGGATTTGGATTCAGGGTCTGAATTGGATGTGATTTGGTCACATTTGGGGCCCGATCTGAATTGCTGAATAGTGCCCCAAACTGAATTGGGGGTATTATGTATTAAGTTAACTGCAGTATTCCTTCTGGCCACCGTGGCTGCAGTTCTTACCCTGCCCACTGTGGCTGCAGTTCTCACTCAGGTCCACAACATGCAAATGAAGGATTGAGAGTGCTGTTCACAGATTGGGTAGCTAGGGGAAGTTTGTTACTGTTGCAAGTTAAAGGTAAAGGGACCCCTGACCATTAGGTCCAGTCGTGACCGACTCTGGGGTTGCGCGCTCATCTCGCATTATTGGCCGAGGGAGCCGGCGTATAGCTTCCAGGTCATGTGGCCAGCATGACAAAGCCGCTTCTGGCAAACCAGAGCAGCACATGGAAACACCGTTTACCTTCCCGCTGTAGCGGTTCCTATTTATCTACTTGCATTTTGACATGCTTTCGAACTGCTAGGTTGGCAGGAGCTGGGACCAAGCAACGGGAGCTCACCCCGTCGCAGGGATTCGAACCACCGACCTTCTGATGAGCAAGCCCTAGGCTCAGTGGTTTAACCACAGCGCCACCTGGGTCCCTCAACTGTTGCAAGTTACTGAGTACTATATAAGCCAGTTGGCTAAGCTGCTGTTCAGTCTGGACTCAGAGCTAGAATAAAGAGCTGGTTGTTTTGAGAGCTGTGTCTTCATCCTTCTTACCCAGGCATCCCCAAACTGCGGCCCTCCAGATGTTTTGGCCTACAACTCCCATGATCCCTAGCTAACAGGACCCAGTGGTCAGGGATGGTGGGAATTGTAGTCCAAAACATCTGGAGGGCCGAAGTTTGGGGATGCCTATTCTTACCCACTATTCTACAGGGGGCCTTGCAAAGTTCTAGCAGAAACCATAGAGGTGAACAGGGGCGTACGAAGGGGGGCGGGCCGCCCTGGGCACTGCCCTGGTGGGGATGTGACAAGATGGCCCGCTGCCTCCCCCCAGCTGTAGAGTGGCAGAATTGTGGGTGGCGCTTGCGCCGCGTCCACACAGCATCTGTATGGGCTGCCACCCGCACGGCGACCGTACAGGCTGCCGCTCTTGCACGGCATCTGTCTGGGTGTTTGTACGGGCTGCCGCTCGCGCGTGGCGTCCGTATGGGCTGCCGCTTGTGCACAGTCCATACAGACATCGCATCACTGGGCGGTTCGCCCCGCCCCTCGGCATCCTGCCCCGGGTGACGGAGAGGGTTCTTCCACCACTGGAGGTGAAGTCAAATGTTTTACCCCTTTAAAAAAAAAAAGTCTTGCAGAAAGCAGTTTGGCCATGATGGAAGAGACATGATGGCTGTGAGTTGCTAGATGTGATTCAGTCGCTGTCCAAAACCAATTTGCCTCTCTCTTGGACTTCTGAAAAGTCATGATGGATTTTTTTACTGCTGCATTCCTTAAGAAGCTTTTAAAATATGACATGGCGTTGAGAGATCATTTGCAGTGTGGCAAGGAGACAGCTAACTTGTATGATCTGCTTGTTCAGTAGCTAATGGAAAAAGACTTCCCTTTCAAGCATAGCATCGGTCCCTTGCATGCGCTGCTGCTTAGAAATAGCTGCAGCAAGGAAACAAGGCATGGGGCTAAGTGTGAATTACCTGCAACACCTATTTGAACCTGAGTGGGCCCCAGGGACGGGTGAGCCTAGGTGGCTCAATAGGATGGCAGCCAATTAGGCAGGCAGAATAGATAAGGGGTGGGGCATGAGGGTCAAGAGCTGCCAGGCCCATGGCAGGAGAGATATGTGCCAGGAAAAGGGAACTTGTGGCCTTCTAGATGCTGTTGGACTCCAGCTCCCATCAGCCCCTGCCAGCATGGCCAATGTTTGGGGGTGATAGGAGTTGTAGGCCAGCAACACTCAGGACTCCATGTTCGGGAAAGGCACTTGGATTGGGCCTTCTTTTTAGTATATCCATTCAAACCACAGTGATTAATCTGTTAACAGAAATGTAAGAGCAATGATGTACCTTGACTTCAATGTGCATTGATAAACTGGTTTAAGTTTCCACAGGAGGGCTCTGTGAAAACAACAGTGGAAACAAAACCAAAAAGCAGATTTAAGGCAAGCAAACAAACAAACAGCTTTTTAAAAAACTAAAAATAATAAAATTATGAGAGAGCTTTGTCTGGTTTAAATTAAATTATGCTAAATCAGCCCAGAATTGTGAAAACTGGGCTTTGGGGCATGTTTGTGTTTAAATGATCGTCTTCAGATTGGTTAGATCAGTTTAGCTGCTAAATTGCTTCTAGTCAAGGGAAATCCTGTTGACATACACCCTGGATTATAGCACTTGAACCTATATCCATTAACATGCAGAGGCTGGATGGCCATCTCTCATGTATGATCTAGTTGAGACTCCTGCATTACAGAGGGCTGGACTAGATGACCCTCAGGGCCCCTTCCAGCTCTACAATTCTGTTATTCTATGAGTTCATTCGCCATTTTGCGGATGCGGTGCTAGTGATTCTCCCACACTCTCTCACTACCTTTTATTTGCTGGGAACAGTTCTTGTTTGTAGTTACCTGCTCCTGGCAAATCACTGTAACTGTTTGGTTATTAGGTTTGTCTTTTGAGGAAGTCTTGCTAAAATTTTGTTAGCATGAGTTTGCTAGACTTGTCACTCTTCTGGGTTCATTGCCCTCCCCAGGGCCTCTGGATTAGCTTTCTGAGTGAGGTAGGGTGGATACATTTAGTTGCTAGCACATGAGGAACAACAATTAAAGTACAATCCTAGATAGATCTACTCGGAATAAAGTCCTATTGGGCTGGATGGGACATACTCCTCCTAGGCCAGAGATCAGCAAACTTTTTCAGCAGGGGGCCGGTCCACTGTCCCTCAGACCTTGTGGGGGGCCGGACTATATTTTGAAAAAAAATATGAATGAATTCCTCTGCCCCACAAATAACCCAGAGATGCATTTTTAAATAAAAGGGCACATTCTACTCATGTAAAAACACCAGACAGGCCCCCCAAATAACCCAGGGATACATTTTAAATAAAAGGACACATTATACTCATGTAAAAACATGCTGATTCCCAGACCGTCCGCGGGCCGGATTGAGAAGGGGATTGAGCCGCATCCGGCCCCTGGGCCTTAGTTTGGGGAACCCTGTCCTAGGCAACTGTTTGTAAGAGGATTGCAGCCTAAGAAACCATGCTACACACAGTCTGACATTTCAGTATTGCTACAAAATTGTGTAGCATACAGTCATTATTCTCAGCATCCTGCATGTCCTGGTGTCATTCACAAACTAGGCTGCATCATTGCCACCATCAGCCGCAGATCATTTGTGAACATTAGTATCCCAAGAATCGTTTGTTAACAATAACTGATCCTTGAGGCACTCCCCTGCTTCCATTAAGATAACTCTTCATTTGCCCTCTGCCAGCTGGCTGACGGGCACATGAGAACCCCGAACAGCTTCAAAGCCATATCGCTATTTGCAAAGGGCTTTAGGAAAGACCTCATACTCCCGTTTGAATCTCTGGAGGCTTGAACAGGAATGTCGGGGCTATCTGAAAGCCCTTTGCAATGTTTAAAGGCGGAAGGCTGGTCGGCTTTCAAGAGTGCTTTTGCAAAATGCTTTGAGACAGCCCTTGCGCTCCTGTTTGAGCCTCAGTCTCAAATGGGAATGGGGAGGGGAGTTGCCTGACAGCCCATTGCAAAGACACTCTTTGAAGCAGCCACCCCCTCCTCCTTTAAATATTGCTCAACTGATGTCAAATTGGACCCCCTAGTGGATTGCGATGGGCCCATAGACTAGAAACTCCCAGCCCTGCTATAGGCTATACCTTGTAGAAGAACTCTTTGAGGCTACCACACAAGTCTTGCAAATCTTCAATCACTGTTCCTTTACGAAATTTGTTGTTTTCATTTTGATTTTGTATTTTGTGGTTTTATGTTTTGATTTTATTCTGTGAACCGTCCTGAAACCTCCAGGTATAGGGTGGTATATAAATTCAATAGACGACAACAACAACAACAACAAATAAGGAGGCTTTAAGAAACTGAATTTCGGGACGCAGGTGGCACTGTGGGTTAAACCACAGAGCCTAGGGCTTGCCGTTCAGAAGGTTGATGGTTCGAATCCCTGCGATGGGGTGAACTCCCGTTGCTCGGTCCCAGCTCCTGCCAATCTAGCAGTTCGAAAGCACATCAAAGTGGGTGGGAAGATAAACGACGTTTCTGTGTGCTGCTCTGGTTCACCAGAAGCGGCTTTGTCATGCTGGCCACATGACCTGGAAGCTGTACGCCGGCTCCCTCGGCCAATAACGTGAGATGAGCGCCGCAACCCCAGAGTCGGTCACGACTGGATATAATGGTCAGGGGTTCCTTTACCTTTACCTTTTAAAGAAATTGAATACACCTGGATTAAGGGCAGCCCAACCGATTCCACAGCACTGGGCCCCAAGCCTGGTGGATGCCACAGGGCATTGCAACTATGTCATAGTGAATTGAGCAGAACAGAAGGTGAGAGGTGGAGGGAGTGCCAAATTTCTGCTTCAAGCAGGGCACTGATGAAAGTTGAAAGACCAAGAGACAGAAGCCTATCATTGACTACTAGTTATAGTAGTTGTGTACCACCCTTGGTATCAGGAGCAGCATACCCCAAATACCAGTGGTTGGAGAACAGAAGTAAGGAGGGTTCTGTTGCATTCCTCTCCTGCTTGTTGACATCCCATAGCCAACTGGTTGGCCAAGGTGAAAACAGGCAATTGGTTCAGGTGGGCCTTTGGTCTACTCCTTCAGGGTTTCCTTACGATCTTATGTCCCTCATGTTGAATTCTGCTATGCAGGAGCCTCACAGTAGATTTCCAGGCAGTTTAGGAGTTCAGACCCCTCTTTTGCTATATGTAGATTCTCTGTCCTCAAATTAATTCATTTTCTCTTAGAGAAATGTGCAAGCGAATATGATAAAATTAATTCCAACTGATTTCTACCCCTGTGGCATTTATCTTTAATAGTCACTGCCTTCTACTTAAATATGATTAAGCTGTTCTGTTGTGATATCACTGAAACTGAAATATCAAGCTGCATGTGGAGTTTTAGGTATAATGCAAGCTCCTGCATCTTAGGTATTCAGCACCTGAAAGGAAGCATTTAGCATACCGGACACAGCAAATTATTTTTGTGTCACATTCTGTTACACACACTGTCATCTCGGTTCCTCAGATAGACTGTGATTAGGAGAGGCAGAAGGGAGGTGAGCCATCACTAGGAAATGCCAGCTGCAAAAAATATTCTGAGTTTGAGAGTAGTGATACTAAAGATGGACGAGCCCTCCAAATCTTCCCTCAGATTAATTCGGGAAATACTTTAATTCTGCCTGTGAGGGACAGGGGATATCGCGAAGTCCCTCCCCTCCTGAGTTCAAGCCCGTCCCCGAGCAAAGGGGAAAGCAGGGAGAGTTCCGATTCCAGTGGGGAAGCAGGAAGTCGTGTCCGAGGCTCAGGCAAGGTAGAGGAGCCAGGGTCCCAGGTGGGACAGGAAGGGGCAAGTAAGGGGGGAAGACCCATCCCCCCAACTCCAGAATTACGCAGGAAGAGGAGGGGCAAGAGGATGGGTCTGCCAAAGCTTTTGTGTTGGAGAAAGACGCGCCAAAAGCCATTAGGAGGTTCTGAAACCGACTGACAACATCGCTCCGTGTAAATAGCAATGACTTGAGCACTGTAAATAAGCAGCACCAATAAAAGAATAAAATGCAGAGCTGCGTAGCGTCGTTACTCTGAAGTAGTCCACTCCGGCCACTGTGACAGCAACCTCCTAATCATTTTTGGGCTACTTTGGAGTTGCCGGGATGAGCGTGTCAGAGGCGGAGAAGTGGCGGCAGATCGCTGAGCAAGCCCAGCTAGAACTGCAACAGCTGTCGCTGCAGGCGCAGGGAGAATTGAAGGCAGCTAAAGAGGAGACTAAGAAGGTCCAGGACGACCGGCTACAACTTGCGGAACAGGTGAGAGAGCTCCAGGAAAAAGAGCAGCATTTAAGGGCGGTGGCGGTAGACCTCCAAAACAAGCTGGATGCAGAGAAAAACAAGGCGGGAGGGGCACCCCAAGTCCAAGTGCTGCCAGGAAGGAGAGCCGGGACCCTAGTAAGCAAGTTCAATGGAGACCCGAAGGAGTTTCAGGGCTTTGAGACTGAGATTGTGTATGCTCTTGAGCTGCACCACGATGAGTTCCCTGATGATGAGCACAGAGTAGCGTTTATTGTGGAGCACCTTACAGGGGCGGCCAGGGAGTGGCTAAGACCGTTAATTGCAACAAGGAATCCTTGCATGAAGAATGTCAAACTATTTCTAGAAGGTTTGAAAACGATGTATTCGTCCGATAGTCATATGGACCAGACTAAGGAGGAACTTCATAATTTACGCCAAGGAAATATGACAGTTCGCGCGTATTGGGCGAAATTCACCATGCTGGTGCACAGATTGGGGTGGGATCTGGAGTCTGCCCCAATGCAAGCGGCGTTTTACTTGGGGTTGCATGAGGAGGTGAAGGATGAGCTCTCGAGAGGTCCAAAGCCCAGTAATATGGATCAACTGAGCAAAGCGGCTCTGGCGGTGGGGGTGAGGCAGGAATCCAGATGGAGCGACAAGCAAGCAACGCGCGCAAAGCGGGCTTGGTTCCCACGGTCGCAGGAGAAGCCACTCCCTCAACAACCCTTTCAAGCCACGCCTGGGGCCAGTCAGGACCAGGAACCCATGCAGATTGATAGCGCGCGCGCGCGGGCTTTTCAAACCCCAGCGGCGCCAAGACGCAAGGAGGGAAGGGGTGGGAATTGCTTTCTCTGCAACTCCCCCCAGCATCTCGTCAGAGACTGCCCACATCGCAGGGAGTGGCAAGGAAAGGCGGGAACGGTTGTGCCCTCCCCCACTGACGCAGCACCACAGCAGGGAAACGGGAAAGCCTGGCTGCAGGAGACAAGGGGCGGCAGCCAGGCACAGTCAGCAGACAACAGCCCCAGCCCACCCACCCGCACAGAGAGGAGCAGAGCCAGCCCACCCCTCCCAGAGCAGGAGTGGTTCTAGAAGTGACGCTCACGCTCCCAAATGGCTATCCATTGACGGTCCTCGCCCTAATTGACAGTGGTGCCTCAGCCAACTTCTTCTCGAGAAACTTTGCAGAAGAGCACCAGATCCAGCTTCTGCAGCTGGATTTTCCTCTGCACGTGGCAACCATTGACGGCAGAGAGCTGCTGGGAGGGGCCATCACTCATCAAACCCCCCCCATGAGAATGACGGTTGGAAGGCACTCAGAGACACTGGCATTCAACGTCACCACCATCTCAGACCCCCCAATCGTTTTGGGCATGAGCTGGCTGGCGCGCCACGACCCCTCCATAAGTTGGCATCAGAGATGCATCACTTTTGGATCGGACTTTTGCCTGGAACATTGCATGCAGCACCAACCAGGGGAGGGGCCTCCGATAGCCACGGTGGCCACCATGCACGTCAAAGGGGGTGAGGCGATACCCAAACCATACTGGGACCTGCAGGAGGTCTTCAGTGAAGCGGAGTCCGACCACCTGCCCCCACACAGGCCTTTTGACTGCCAGATCAACCTGGTGCCTGGGGCAACTATACCCCCAGCCAAGCTGTACGCCATGTCAGACCAGGAACTGGAGGATCTGCGCGCTTTTATCGACAAGAACCTCAAGCGGGGGTTCATCAGAGAAAGCAAGGCAGCAGGGGGCAGCCCGGTCTTCTGGGTGGACAAGAAAGACACGCAACAGCGCCGTCTTGTGGTGGATTTTAGACGGCTGAATTCGGTGACAGAGCCAGTGGCTTTCCCCATGCCCAGAGTGGATGATCTCCTGACAGCGGCACGCAGGGGCAAGATTTTCACCAAGCTAGACCTGAGGGGGGCGTACAACTTGATCAGGATCCGGGAAGGCGATGAGTGGAAAACCACGATGTTCACGCCTCTGGGCTCTTTTGAATATCTGGTGATGCCCTTCGGGTTGCAAGGGGGCTCAGCATGCTTCCAGGCCTTCATGCACCACGTCCTGGGGTCCCTACTCTTCAGGAAATGCTTGGTCTTTCTGGATGACATCCTTATTTACTCCAACGACCCAGTGCAGCACGTGAAGGACGTCAGGGAGGTGTTGCAGCGCCTGAAGGAGAACCACCTGTATGTGAAGCTGGAGAAGTGCAAGTTTCACACCAAGGAGGTGGACTTCCTGGGCTACAAGCTGTCAGACAAGGGGCTGGCAATGGACAAGGACAAGGTGCAGACCATCCTGGACTGGCACAGCCCCAGGACGCGCAAAGATGCCCAACGCCTACTAGGCTTTGCCAACTTCTACAGGAAGTTCATCAAGAACTTCTCTCGAGTTACGGCTCCCATCACTGACTGCCTGAGAGGCAAGCAGAAGTTCAGGTGGACACCAGAGGCGCAAGCAGCGTTCGAAAGCCTCAAGAGGGTGTTCGCCTCAGACCAGAACCTGTTCCACGTGGTTCAGGACGCGCCCCTACGCATTGAAACAGATGCTTCTGATAAGGCTGTGGGCGCCATTTTGTTGCAACTGGACGCCAACAGAGAGTGGAGACCCTGTGCCTTCTTCTCCAGGAAGTTGACCCAGCCCGAGCGAAACTACACAGTTTTTGATCGGGAACTTCTTGCGATCCACGCGGCGTTCCAGCACTGGAGACACTTCCTGGTGGGCGCCAAGCACCCCATCCAGGTGTGCACAGACCACAAGAACCTGGAGTTCTGGAGAACTGCCAGGGTGCTCAACCAGCGGCAGATACGGTGGGCGGAGTTCTTCTCGAACTTCAACTTCTCCATACACTACATCCCAGGAGAGCAGAATGTCAGGGCGGATGCCCTCTCCCGCAAGCCAGAGTACATGGAGGAGGAGGCGCCACCAGCCCCAAGGCACATTTTCCCCCCGTCGGCATGGTCCTGCGGAGCAGCAGTGGTGAGCGAGGCAGAACTCACAGCACTGACGGCAGCGGATGAATTTGCCAACCGCATCTTCAGAGAACTGAGAGGGGGGAGGGAGCAGGCAAAAGACTTTGCAGAACGCAGAGGGCTGCTTTTCTACAAGGGTGCGCTGTACCTACCCACCACCCAGCTTCGACGTACGGTCCTCAAGCAGATGCACGACAACCCTACAGCGGGGCATTTTGGAAGGGACAAGACCACTCACCTAGTCATGAGACACTTCTGGTGGCCAGGGGTGAGGGAAGATGTTCGAGACTATGTAAGGGGCTGTACCACCTGCCAGCGGGCGAAGGTGGTCAGAGCAGCGCCACCAGGGTTGCTGGAGCCCTTAGCCACACCACACAGGCCGTGGGAAGTGGTGTCCATGGACTTCATCACAGATCTGCCTTCGTCCAGGGGTAAGACTGCAGTGTTGGTGGTGGTGGACCTCATGTCCAAAATGTGTCACTTTATACCGTGTGCCAGGGCAGTCTCGGCAGAAGAGACAGCCAAACTGTTTGTTGATCACGTTTTCAGACTGCATGGATTACCTTTAAGGGTTATTTCGGATCGTGGCCGCCAATTTGTTTCCAGGTTCTGGCGGCGGCTCATGAACCTCCTGCAGGTGGAGGTCAGCTTGTCGACGGCTAGACACCCGCAGACCAACGGACAAGCGGAGAGGGTCAACGCCATTCTGCAGCAGTACCTGAGATGCTACGTCAGCCAGCGGCAAACGGACTGGGTGGATCGCTTGCCACTAGCAGAATTTGCCTACAACAATGCAGTGCACGTCTCCACAGGGGTGTCGCCCTTTAAGGCCAATTACGGGCGCGACCTCAGATCTTTCCCAGAGAGGGAGAGGGAGGAGGAGGAGGAGGGCCCACAGGCTGAGGATTGGGCAGAGGAACTGGAGACGGTGCACCAGCAGCTCAGAGAACACTTGGAGAGGGCCAAGGAAGCGTACAAAAAGGGGGCAGATCGCCACAGGCGACAAGGGGAGGTCATCAGGGTGGGGGACAAGGTGTGGTTGTCCTCGGAGGGCCTTCCCACCAGAGGGAGGTGCAAAAAGCTGGCACCCAAATGGCTGGGCCCCTTCACGGTCACGCAACAGGTCAACCCGGTGGCATACAGGCTGGCACTGCCAGAGGACATGAGGGTGCATCCAGTGTTTCATAGATCGCTGCTGTCGCCGTACAGGGAAAGCAGCAGGCTCCGAGACAGCGAACAAACCCCCGAGGGAGGGGGGGAGAGGGAAAGCAGGGAGAAACTCAATGAGGCCACGGCCATCCTGGATTCAAGGTGGGGGGTGGGGGGCCTGGAGTACCTCATGGCATGGGAGGATGCTCCACCGTCCCAGAATGAATGGGTTCCCGCCACTCAGATACAGGAGGAATTCTTGGTGGAAGAATTTCACGCCCTCTTTCCCCACAGACCCAAGCCCTGGCACATGGAAAGGGAGGGGGAGGAGGAGGAGGCACGGGAGAACAGCTCACCATGGCGCTGGGAAGCGGAGTTTGAGGAACCAGAGGATGAGGTATGGGTGTCGCCAAGATCCACCCAGTCAGAGGAAGGAGCAGATTGGCAAAACATTTTTACCCCCACCAGCTCTGACGCCACGGACTTTTTGGGATTCCCGTCCTCCCAGGCGGAAGGGGGGGGCTCGCAGGACTGGGGGGAGGTGTTCACACCAACGGGCTCGGAGAGCACCGAGTTTTTAGGCTTCCAGTCGTCACCGACACATGGGGGGGGCCTGGGGAGGGGTGAAGGAGAGCTTGGGAGGGGGGTGGATGTGAGGGACAGGGGATATCGCGAAGTCCCTCCCCTCCTGAGTTCAAGCCCGTCCCCGAGCAAAGGGGAAAGCAGGGAGAGTTCCGATTCCAGTGGGGAAGCAGGAAGTCGTGTCCGAGGCTCAGGCAAGGTAGAGGAGCCAGGGTCCCAGGTGGGACAGGAAGGGGCAAGTAAGGGGGGAAGACCCATCCCCCCAACTCCAGAATTACGCAGGAAGAGGAGGGGCAAGAGGATGGGTCTGCCAAAGCTTTTGTGTTGGAGAAAGACGCGCCAAAAGCCATTAGGAGGTTCTGAAACCGACTGACAACATCGCTCCGTGTAAATAGCAATGACTTGAGCACTGTAAATAAGCAGCACCAATAAAAGAATAAAATGCAGAGCTGCGTAGCGTCGTTACTCTGAAGTAGTCCACTCCGGCCACTGTGACACTGCCCTTCCCCCAAAAGAGAGGAAAAAGTATTGTTTATTTAGGACATTTATACACTGTTCCGTAACAGAAAGTTCTCTGGACAGCTAGTTAGTCCGAAGGTTTGGAAGAATTGCCCCTTCTCCTGGTGCCTATTATTATTATTATTATTATTAAATTTATTATTTATACCCCGCCTATCTAGCTGGGTTTCCCCAGCTACTCTGGGTGGCTCCCAACAGAATTAAAAGCACTATAAAACATCAGACATTTAAAAACTTCCCTAAACCGGACTGCCTTCAGATGTCTTCTCAAGTCAAATTCATAGCTGTCAAGTTTTCCCTTTTCTCGCGAGGAAGTCTATTCAGCATAAGGGAAATTCCCTTAAAAAAAAGGGAGGACTTGACAGCTACGCAGGGCCTTCTGGCAGTTCCCTCATTGCGAGAAGCCAAGTTGCAGGGATCCAGGCAGAGGGCCTTCTCGGTAGTGGCACCCGCCCTGTGGAATGCCTTCCCGCTTTTAATGTTTAATCAATTATTTTATTTTATTTTTCTGTTGGAAGCTGCCCAGAGTGGCTGGGGAAACCCAGCCAGATGGGCGGGGTATACATAATAAATTGTTGTTGTTGTTGTTGTTGTTGTTGTTGTTGTTGTTGTTGTTTATTTTCTTGACATCTGATGGGAGGGCGTTCCACAGGGTGGGAGTCACTACAGAGAAGGCCCTCTGCCTGGTTCCCTGTAACCTCACTTCTTGCAGGGAGGGAACTGCCAGAAGTCCCTTGGAGCTGGACCTCAGTGTCTGGGCTGAACGATGTGGGTGGAGATGCTAATAGACTGGGAGGCATTGGAAACTACAATTTTGAAGCACCCCAGCAGCAACTCTCAGGCGTGTCCAAGCCTTAAAACTGAGGTCTACAAGATCTCTGACATTGCTGGCAGACCAACCAGTCACATTGCCAGTTCACTTCTTAGCAAGGATAGATATATTATTATTATTATTATTATTATTATTATTATTATTATTATTATTATTTTATTTGGGGGGGGGAATAGGGGCTGGAGGAAGAGCTGGTGGTGAGCTTCCCCAAAAGCACCAGCATTCAAGTGCTCCTGCATCAGATGGTGTCCCTGTTACTGTAATTAATAAAATAAAAAAATTCCTTCCAGTAGCACATTAGAGAGCAACTAAGTTTGTCATAGGTATGAGCTTTCGTGTGCATGCACACTTCTTCAGATATATTCAGATATATTAAATTTTGTTTGGACTACGTCAGACCAACACGGCTACCTACCTGTAACTGTAATTAATAAATCAGAGAGAGGTTGTGGTTATCTGAATTAAAGAGCTCCAGATTCATTTTTGGTGAAGATTGCAGATTTATAAACAAGTTTACGGATTTGTATATATACACACATACCCCCACAACTTCACTTGGGTGATCTGCCTCTAGGAACGTGGGAGGAATTTGCCTGGTCTGCTTTTCACAGTGGACTTGACGCTGGGTGGCAATTTGTCACCCTTGGATGCCCTTGCAGATCGGAAGGCAACTCCCAGATGGGTTAAGCACCTCTCTGAATTTTGCAAGGCCATTTGGGTATGGAAAAAGTGTGCTCAAAAATAGAAATTTTAATGTAAAAAAACCCACATTTTTGGGAGGATGAGTTCATTACAAAATGTGTATTTTATGTTTTAAAAAGTGCATACAAAATACATACAACTAAAATGGGGACATTTTGTGTTCTTAAAAAAAAGGAATCCACATAAAACGGGACAGAATGGCCTTATGACTGAGTGCCAGCCAGACTGAAATGGGATAGAATTAGCGGGTTTTCACAACCTTGTATGCCTCTTTTCTTTGGTGGCGGCTTATTGTAGCTACTCAGTGGTGAGGAAATAGCTCTTTGCAGAGGTTCAGGCTATTGTGTTATAAAGCAAGTTTATGAGTCCTCTTAAACTCTGGGTGAAACTGGTTACAGGTAGGTAGCCGTGTTGGTCTGGGTCGAAGTAAAATAAAAAAATTCCTTCAGTAGCACCTTAAAGACCAACTAAGTTTTTATTTTGGTATGAGCTTTCGTGTGCATGCACACTTCTTCAGATAAGTGTGCATGCACACGAAAGCTCATACCAAAATAAAAACTTAGTTGGTCTTTAAGGTGCTACTGAAGGAATTTTTTTATTTTACTCTGGGTGAAACTGTTACAGAAAATGAAAAGGTAGTCTGAGGGCTCATGCACACGTCTGCTTGTCCCGTGCCTAGAATGATGGGTCAGAGCAGTTTTCTGCTTAGCCTGCTCCTTTCCCAAGGTAAACACTCTCTTTAGTGCTAAATTGGAGCAAATGTCAATCCGGAGAAAACCCAAATTGCTGTTTGCTCCGATTGAGTGCTAAAGAGTGGTTCCCCCCCGGAGGAAAGCAGTGGGGCAAGAGGAAGTGTGGATAAATGCACAGTTGCTCAGATTGCAATGTAAGTATCCTAGAAATTTTATTCAAAACATTGTACGGAAATGTTTTTAAAGTTGCATTTATACAAGAGCTAAATGTTCAATAGACAGTAACAGAATTCCACCTACAGCACGGGTGTCAAACTCAAGGCCCGGGGGCCAAATCCGGCCCGCCAGACCTCGTCATGTGGCCCGCCAAGCGCCCCAGCCAGCGGGACCCAGCAGCGGGTCCTCCTCCTGCCACGGCTCGGCGCCTGGAAACGGCTGCTGCTGCTGAATCACAGACAAAGCACCCAGCAGCGCCGCGCGGAGGAGGAGGAGGATTCAAAGTGCTACAGAGCACTGCTGCGTCCCAGAGGCTCGGGACTCTCCGCACGGTGCTGCCGGGCACCGACCCGGCAAGCCTCCTCCTCCTCCTCCTCCTCCTCCTCCTCCTCCTCCTCCTCTTGCCTCACCTCCTTCTCCTCCTGCCGCGGCTCAGCCTCACGAACGTGCAACTCTGAGGCTTTACACACTTCTCCTAAAACGGACACCCGCTGCCTCACGCTGCACGGGAAATGCTTTTTGCCCCTGGGTCCCTTCACGCTCTTTTCTGGCGCTGAATCAAGGCGGCGACCCCCCCTTCCCTTTCTTTCTTCCTCTCTCTCGTTCTTATTCTTTCTTTCCCTCTCCTTCCTTCCTTCTTTATCTCTGTCTTCTCTCCGTCTTTCTTTTTCTTTCCTTCTTTATTCCCTTCCTTATTTCCTACTCTTCTTTCTCTCCCCTCTTTCCTTCCTTCCTTCCTTCCTTCCTTCCTTCCTTCCTTCCTTCCTTCCTTCCTTCCTTCCTCCCTCCCCTCCCCTCCCTCTCCTCAGAAACATAGGATGCTGCTTTATACTTCTGGCCCTTAAACCCTGGAACCAGGAGAGCAGCTCCAGTGAGTCAACCTCAGCCAGTCCCTTTGGTGAAGGGTGGTGGCTCACTGGCAGAACATTTGTCCTGCATGCAGAAGGACCCCAGCATCTCCAGGTACCAGTAGCTCTGCAAAGCTCCTGCATGAAACCCTAGCAAGCCTCCACCAGCCAGTGCAGTTACCAAAAATCATTTTTCAATAAATTGTACAATAATTGTACATTCAAATATCTACTTGCCATTATTCTGACTATGTTTCTGCTTTCAGAGCTAGTTATTACCTACATTGTTACAAAAAAAAACAGTAATAATTGAATGCAGTGACAATAATTTATGATAATAAAGAGTGGACACATAGTCCTACAGATACAACCGGCCCTTTGAGGGTGACCAAACTGCTGATGCGGCCCCCGATGAATTTGAGTTTGACACCCCTGACCTACAGTATGGTTACCAGATGTCCCCGTTTCATGGGGACAGTCCCCGGATTTACAAATCTGTCCCCGGACAAAATCCATCCCCGGAATGTCTCCGGATTTCATTTAATGCCCCCCGGATTTATATTTTAAGTGTTGTAGATTTATTAGTAAGGAATGCATGTTGCATAATTGGTTCAACGGCACAAGACACATCATATGGGGACTTTTGGTGAGGCAAAATGGTGGGTGCCACAGCAGCGAGCAGCTCCTGAAGCCGGCCAGAGCCAACTGCGCTACCAGTCTGGCTCCGGGCTGCTAAGACTGCCGCTGCTGCTGCCACTGCCGAGGGGGAACCGGGGACACCCGGCGCGTCAACAGGGGAAACCGCTGACACACACACCTCCGTGACCCAAATTGAGCTGGGAGCGAGAGCGGCCGGCCAACTGCCCAGCGGCGCTCTGGGCCAGTAAAAACCCTGGAGCCGATGCAGGGAGGAGGAGAGGAGAAGGAGAAGGAAGAGAGAGAAAGAGGAAGGAGAAAAAAAAGAGAGGAGCCCCGAGCTTGCCACACCGCTGCCGCCGCTGAGGATAAGAGGTGGGAGAGGACCAGGAGGGCAAGGACGTGTGGCCAAGCCCAGGCCTGACCCAAGCCTACTCCGTGGTGGCTAACGCTCCAAGAGAGCAGGCTGGGGTCCAGAGGAAGGCCACGCGACAGAGGAGACCACAGAAGAGAAGATATTACTTTTTTAAAAAATAATAATAATTTTTTGATAACTTTTTTCCTCTTTTCAAAAAAAAGTGTCCCCTGTTTCTTTGAAATAAGTCTGGTAACCTTAACCTACAGTAATAAAAGTAAAGCATGTTGTGTGCATGTGAATTGAGACTTTAGAGCTGCAACCCTAAACACACTTACTAGGAAGTAAGCTCCTTTGAGCTCTGTAGGACTTGCAGCCAAGTAATCATGCGTAGGATTGTGTCCACATCTGCTACAGAAGTTGAAGCAGTGGTTTGCATTCATTGGTGTCGTTCAGCAGACGGTAAGGCTTCCATTACCTGCAACCTCCTACACCACGGGTGTCAAACTCAAGGCCCGGGGGCCAAATCCGGCCCGCCAGACCTCGTCATGTGGCCCGCCAAGCGCCCCAGCCAGCGGGACCCAGCAGCGGGTCCTCCTCCTGCCATGGCTCGGCGCCTGGAAACGGCTGCTGCTGCTGAATCACAGACAAAGCACCCAGCAGCGCCGCGCGGAGGAGGAGGAGGATTCAAAGTGCTACAGAGCACTGCTGCGTCCCAGAGGCTCGGGACTCTCCGCACGGTGCTGCCGGGCACCGACCCGGCAAGCCTCCTCCTCCTCCTCCTCCTCCTCCTCCTCCTCTTGCCTCACCTCCTTCTCCTCCTGCCGCGGCTCAGCCTCACGAACGTGCAACTCTGAGGCTTTACACACTTCTCCTAAAACGGACACCCGCTGCCTCACGCTGCACGGGAAATGCTTTTTGCCCCTGGGTCCCTTCACGCTCTTTTCTGGCGCTGAATCAAGGCGGCGACCCCCCCTTCCCTTTCTTTCTTCCTCTCTCTCGTTCTTATTCTTTCTTTCCCTCTCCTTCCTTCCTTCTTTATCTCTGTCTTCTCTCCGTCTTTCTTTTTCTTTCCTTCTTTATTCCCTTCCTTATTTCCTACTCTTCTTTCTCTCCCCTCTTTCCTTCCTTCCTTCCTTCCTTCCTTCCTTCCTTCCTTCCTCCCTCCCCTCCCCTCCCTCTCCTCAGAAACATAGGATGCTGCTTTATACTTCTGGCCCTTAAACCCTGGAACCAGGAGAGCAGCTCCAGTGAGTCAACCTCAGCCAGTCCCTTTGGTGAAGGGTGGTGGCTCACTGGCAGAACATTTGTCCTGCATGCAGAAGGACCCCAGCATCTCCAGGTACCAGTAGCTCTGCAAAGCTCCTGCATGAAACCCTAGCAAGCCTCCACCAGCCAGTGCAGTTACCAAAAATCATTTTTCAATAAATTGTACAATAATTGTACATTCAAATATCTACTTGCCATTATTCTGACTATGTTTCTGCTTTCAGAGCTAGTTATTACCTACATTGTTACAAAAAAAAACAGTAATAATTGAATGCAGTGACAATAATTTATGATAATAAAGAGTGGACACATAGTCCTACAGATACAACCGGCCCTTTGAGGGTGACCAAACTGCTGATGCGGCCCCCGATGAATTTGAGTTTGACACCCCTGTCCTACACCCTCCCTAAATTTGCTGCAGGGGCTGGATAGATCCTCTAGAGGGGGGCTGCTGGGGGGGGAGGGGGAACAATAGCTGAAAATTCCCTTCCCTGTTCCATTGATGGAAGGCTTATCATCATCTGAGTGTCGCCATGGGATACAACCTGCGGTTGTACTTTAGGCAGGCGAATTTTTAAAACGGAGCTCATAGGAGTGCGTACGTGTGTGTTTAGAGCCAGGTGATTTTAATGGTGTAACAAATTAAAAACACTTACAAGCAAGTAAGGCAGTTTAGTTTTAAATTATGTCAGGGTAAGTAAATCTATTGCACTATATATAGATAAATCCAAAACTATAATTTGCCAAAAATGTAGTGTATAGCGGTGTCTAATTATTTCTTTGGCCACAAGTCAAAACAGCTCAAAAATAATAATCAAGGACTGTTGTGGCACAGTAATGAGCTTGTAATAGGTTATGTGCTTATCTATGCATACTTGTTTTTTCAAATTTTTCTTTTCCCTTTTCACTTGTTGAAAATTGTTTTAAAACTGTCTTCACGTTGTAAGCTAAACAATTTAGATAGGTTCAACTCCATATTGTAACACAATAGAATATGCACAGTATTGCCTTTTTTAAAAAAAAGAAAAAAAGACATTGACACCCGGATCAGACCTTTAGCGTGAGATGAGAACAAAAGGGTCAACAGTTCTAACTATCCCCCTTTAAGGTAGTTTACTGACTTAGATCTGGGACATGGTAGAAATTTTTCTTTTACTGGTGAATGCTGCTTTTGCAAAGGTTCTCCACAACAGAATCCCAATAGGCCTTTGCTAGGCAGGCTGGCCCTCCCCACCAAAACTCTAGGCCAGCCTCTCTCAGCCTTGAGTACCCAGATATTGTTGGACTACAACTCCCATCATCCTTGCCCACTGGTCCTGCTAGCTAGCGGTGATGGGAGTTGTACAGTAGTCCACATCATCTGGGGAACCAAGGTTGAGAAAGGCTGCTCTAGGCTGTCTGATTACAGGGGCAATTGCTAAACCCTACTGACAATTAATTACCCTTCCTTGCCTCTCCTTAGTAACATTAACCTAAAATGAGTTTTGGATTTACTTTCTCAGGGGAAATAGAACTTAACAAAACATTGTGAAATATCATTAGAGCAGAAGCTTAACAACTGTGCCTCTAGCACACCGGGAAGATTTTAGTGAGAAATTCATTTTGAACCAATGAAGTCAAATGGTGAGGTATTTAAGGAAAGTTTATTTAAGAAAAAGATGAGGGGAGAAGAAAAAGGGAAGGCAACAAAATCACACCCACGGAGACTTGCAAATGAAATAAAAAAGCCAGTCTACATTAGCTGGTTATAGTTTACCTGCTTGCCTAGACTATCAGCGTTTCGAAGCATGTAAATGTGCAGGAAAGAGGTTCTGGGAGAGAGCATGTTTGATTGCCAGTACTTAGTTGGAGGGTTTCAATGAGATGAAGGCCCTGAGTGAGCTTCATTAATGTGGGGTGAAACCTTACATTTTTATGGGAAGCCGATTCCATGTAATGGGGATGATTGTAATGACCCAAGGCTCTGACTTCCCATCCTCAAGAGAAGAGTCTGTGGGTACAAACAACTTGGAATAAGAGGAGGATGTGCCGGCATCAGAACCATCCTTTGGCATCCACACCTCCTTGAGAGGTCTAACCCCAGAGGAATCCATAATGCCAGTGCTCCTCTATCCTGAAGAGATCACCTTGTCTTCTTCAGTCTTCCAGAACTCTAGCTTGGGCACTAGAATTGAATAAATAATAATAATAATTGAATAAATGATAGTAGAAACTTAGCCTTCCCCATACCACCAGAGTTAGTATTCTAAATTTGTGGATTGGAACTGGATTGTTAACTTTGAAACAACAGCCTTACCGTGGGTGCCAGGCTGATCAAGCCTGAGACACTTAGCCTGGGGTCTTTCTTTACAAGAGAATAGACTAATAATAATAATAATAATAATTTATACCCCACCCATCTGGCTGGGTTTCCCTAGCCACTCTGGGCAGCTTCCAATAGAAAAATGAAATAAAATAATCTATTAAACATTAAAAGCCTCCCTAAACAGGGCTGCCTTCAGATGTCTTCTAAAAACCTGGTAGCTGTTTTTCTCCTTGACATCTGATGGGAGGGCGTTCCACAGGGCGGGTGCCACCACCGAGAAGGCCCTCTGCCTGGTTCCCTGCAACTTGGCTTCTCGCAACGAGGGAACCGCCAGAAGGCCCTCGGCGCTGGACCTCAGTGCCCGGGCAGAACGATGGGGGTGGAGACGTAAAACGGCCAAAAACGGACGTTTAAAAGCTTTATTTCCTAATCAAATTTTACATAGGTAGGGCATCCTCTCCCTAATGCAAAACTACCCTTGGGAAATAGAAGTTGGAACAGTAGAGCTGTCTTTACTTAAGTAGACTTAGTCCTATACACACACCCTAAGGATGGGTGATACTCTGTCACACAAAGGATCCTCCTTGCAAGTAAAAATAGAAAAACAAGGTGAGGCATGAGAGAAGGAGGTGCTGCAGACACGTGTTACCACTTTGGGGGTTTGCTGTGTAGCCTTCTTCAAACTAGGAGAGAGTGAACGGCTTTTACAGAAAAATGGGGTGGAGAACAAAGTCCTACGGTATCCCACAGGATCCAGAATGCCACAAGGTTGCAAAGCACCATTAAGCATTTCCAAAATACAAGTACAGGTGTCAAAAATGTTTCTCTTCACATGCATGTGAACATAATCTGTTACATATGCCCAAAGTAAGTAGTGAAGTCCAGATTGCTTGCAAATGTCTCTCTCTCTCTCTCTCTCTCTCTCTCTCTCTCTCTCTCTCTCTCTCTCTCTCTCTCTCTCTCACACACACACACACACACACACACACACACAGGGAGGGAGGGAGGGAGGGAGGGAGGGAGAAAGGTATCATTTCTGCTATGCAGTTGCTAGGGCATTTTCCTGGCTCAGCTTGAACTGTTATCTTCAAGGTTGGTTGGAACCAACTGCTTAAAGCTTTGTTACTATGTTAACAGCTTAGGTTTTTTTAAAAAAACCCACAATTTTTTAAAATGAAAGGGTAGAACAGGCAGAATAAGAGGTTTAGTACAATGATATATGTATTTTAACAGCATCACTTGCAATAAAGAATGAATACACCATAAGCATCAATGTCACCAACTTGCCAGGTTGCCTAATGCACAAGTTGTTCAGCTAATACACAAGTTGGCCTTAGTGCTTCTGCTTAGGGTTAGTTATGATACTGGGCCCTTTAAGAGCAGAGGTGTTGCTCATCAGGTGTGCTCAAAGCAAGCGGTAGTTCTTGCTAAGGATGTGTGGCAGGGATATAGAGAGGTTGGGTTCCAAATGGGACTTACCTGATTTGATCCAAGTGAATCACGGCCTTGATGGGGTCCCTCTTTATTAGGCATGGGTGGGGCAGCAGTGGGTTGCCATCGCCTGGGGCCATACAAAGGGGGAGAGGGAAATGGGTGTGTGCACCACTCAGAAGATTGCAGCCACATAGATAAGAAAAGAAGAGCCATTTCGTTGTTTGGGGAGGCCACTTCCTGGTTTGCATGGAGAAACCATTTTCAAAGAAGCCCAGCAACGGAAATGGGCAGCTGCATTAAGGCAGCACTGGGTGTTGAAATTTTGCCCCCTAAGAATTTTGCGACCGGGGCAACCACGCCTGTGGCCACCCCCCACAAACTGTGCCACTGCAAACAACACACACTGACTTTGTGTTGGCATTTATTCACCCTTCATATTAGCAACTGTGGCAAGGAAAAATGCTGAATTTGCACTTGACTTTTTGATATAGAACAGGGGTCCCCAGACTTACCGGGCTTCGGGCCGGTGCCCGCCGCGCCGACCGCGCGGCGGGCCGGAGGGCAGGGGAGTGTGCGCGCAGCGGGCCGGAGGGCGGGGGAGTGCGCGCCCGTGCGCATGCGCACATGCACGCGGTCGGAAAAAAACCACCGGAAATCGCTTGTGCGCATGTGTATGGGCCTCCCCCGACCCGGAAGTGCATCAGAAATGACCTCTTCTGGGTCGGGAGAGGCCCATACGCATGTGCACAAAGGATTTTCGACGATTTTTTGCCGATTTTGAAGATTGCCGCCGCGCCATGCGCTGTAAGAGCGGGCGGCGGCAGCGGGCGGCGGGGGGCGTCACGGGCCAGATTGTGAGGCCAATTGGGCCACATCCGGCCCGGGGGCCGTAGTTTGGGGACCCTGATATAGAATCTTTAGAGTGCTGAACCCCCAACAGCATGGTGGCTTTTTAAGGTAAAGGTAAAGGGGCCCCTGACCATTAGGTCCAGTTGCGGACGACTCGGGTTGCGGCGCTCATCTCGCTCTATAGGCTGAGGGAGCCGGTGTTTGTCCGCAGACAGCTTCCGGGTCATGTGGCCAGCATGACTAAGCCGCTTCTGGCTAACCATTTACGCCAGGCATCGCCAAACTGTTTTGGCCTACATCTGCCATGATCCCTAGCTAACAGGACCAGTGGTCAGGGATGATGGGAATTGTAGTCCAAAACATCTGGAGGGCCGAAGTTTGGGGATGCCTGATTTACGCCGTTTACCTTCCTGCTGGAGCGGTACGTATTTATCTACTTGCACTTTGATGTGCTTTAGAATTGCTAGGTGGGTAGGAGCTGGGACTGAGCAACGGGAGCTCACCCCGTCCCAGGGATTCGAACCGCTGACCTTCTGATCAGCAAGCCCTAGGCTCTGTGGTTTAGACCACAGCGCTACCCACTTTTTAGTTTCCATCAGAAGAATATCCCGTTTCACATGCTGTGCAAACATGGGCTTTAAAATAACGAATACACACACACACACAAACAAGTATACCCTGCTACCTTACCATAATAAATCTCTTAATTCATGAGAGAGCAGGAGGAATTAAACAGTTTTTTTATCATAAAAAAGTTCTGTTTTCTTCTTTTGCATACAAAGTGAATGTGTGTGTTCTGCAAGCAGTGCCTTGTCCTGCAAACGGCTTGTGGATTGAAATTCTTATCACACGAATATCTGGTGCAGCTCTAGATTAAAGAGAATGAAAGGGTGGGCTTTTATTTTGTTTTTACCAAAGGAGTATTTTCTTGGTCAGCCACCAGTGGTGGAAAGGGTAAAACAGTGTCTAATGGGATGGTCAGCTGCTGGAACAAAGCAAATGACACTCACCTGCTCACAGTAGACTGCCCTTAGTGGCAGGTTTGCACAACACAGGACTTCTCAAAGGACTGAGGAGGAAGAGGGATCAAATTAGAGCTGGAAGCCTTCTGAGCGTTTTGAAGCAAATGACTTATTGGTCACTGTTTAAATCCCACTGAACCTCTAAGGCACAGGTAAGTCTGGATGATTTAAGAAGCCCATTTGTCTTAGAACTAAAAGGTTATGACAGCGGAAAGTTCGCAGCCTATTTGAAAACACTACTGCTTTTAAGCGTAATTGGTATCAGCCGAAAATAAGGAAGCCAAGAGACTTATAATTATTGCCCCTGTTCACAACTGGCTAGCAGGGGCTGTGAATGAAAAGCCTAGGAGGCGGATCTCTTGTCACCGTGTTAAGGGTACAAAATATTTAAGAGTTAGAAGAAGCTCCTTTCCACTCTAATTGGCCTGATCCGGCCAAGCTCTTCCTACAAGCTTGCAGTGTGGTAAGGCTGACAGGCATTCTAATAGGTCACACACACACACACACACTACTGATTTTGTCTATAAAAGGTAAAGGTAAAGGGACCCCTGACCATTAGGTCCAGTCGTGACCGACTCGGGGGTTGCGCGCTCATCTCACATTATTGGCCGAGGGAGCCGGCGTATAGCTTCCAGGTCATGTGGCCAGCATGACAAAGCCGCTTCTGGCAAACCAGAGCAGCACATGGAAACGCCGTTTACCTTCCCGCTGGAGCGGTTCCTATTTATCTACTTGCATTTTTGACGTGCTTTCGAACTGCTAGGTTGGCAGGACCTGGGACCAAGCAACGGGAGCTCACCCCGTCACAGGGATTCGAACCGCTGACCTTCTGATCAGCAAGCCCTAGGCTCAGTGGTTTAACCACAGCGCCACCTGGGTCCCTGCAATTTTGTCTATACTTGCTCTTAAATTCTGACTTTTACTGATAATGTTAGTGTACATGTTATGTTCCATATAAATTGCTTAGAGAATTCAAGAATTAAGTGGTATGCAAATTTTAAAAATAAATAAATTCAATCTTACAAGTGAATCCCCGCATACTGCTATATTTCTGAAGCATAATTTTATAAGTAAGGTAAAGGGACCCCTGACCATTAGGTCCAGTCGTGACCGACTCTGGGGTTACGCACTCATCTCGCAATATTGGCTGAGGGAGCTGGCGTACAGTTTCCAGGTTATGTGGCCAGCATGACTACGCCGCTTCTGGCAAACCAGAGCAGACCATGGAAACACCGTTTACCTTCCTGCTGTAGTGGTACCTATTTATCTACTTGCACTTTGACGTGCTTTCGAATTGCTAGGTTGGCAGGAGATAGGACCGAGCAACGGGAGCTCACCCCGTCACGGGGATTCGAAATGCCGACCTTCTGATTGGCAAGCCCTAGGCTCTGTGGTTTAACCCAGTGTTTCTCAACCAGTGTGCCTCCAGATGTTTTGGGACTACAACTCCCATCATCCCTAGCTAGCAAGACAAGTGGTCAGGAATGATGGGAGTTGTAGTCCCAAAACATCTGGAGGCACACTGGTTGAGAAACACTGGTTTAACCCACATAAGTACTAATACATAAATATTCTTATACGGTTGCATGCATAGGAAACCTGGAGTGTATATGCACAGAATATGTAATGTATAATAATGTGAATAATCTTGCACATAATATGCAAGAATTGTGGGTCGGGGTGTTAGCAGGACTGGTAAAAAAATTTCTTGTTTCTTTTTTGAGATCAATGAGTGAGATAAAAAAACCTGTGCAAAGAAGCCTGACATTGGCATTGTCAAGAAATTCCTTCCCTTGACCTTCTGGGACCTAACTAGATTTTGTCAGCTTCTAATAATCCCTAGCACAGAATTTGCTCTTTTCACAGCTGCTGTACACAGTGCTTCCTATTCTTTAACCACTTGCTGATTCATAAGCGGACCCCTCCTTTTATTTCATGACCATACGTTTGGAACATCAAAGCTCTGAATATACTAAGCAGTGACAGATTTACGTATAAGCTAAACAAGCTATAGCTAAGGGCCCTACTCTCTTGGGGCCCCCATTTTTTTAAAAGAAAAAAAGCTGGATGTACATTTCCAAAATATAAGATGAAAAACAAATAAAATAAAACCTACATACAGCAACAGTGTTTCGTGTTGTGTAGGCTCCTATGATGTAAGTAATGGGCCCCGCCTGCTACGGTATATAAAGGGCCCCATTACCTTCAGTAGCTTAGGGCCTCATCAAACCTAAATCCGGCTCTGATATTCAGTCTATAAGATCAAGGATGTAGCTTTCGAGATTATGTACCTACTTTCAGTGGCATAGGAAGGGGAGGCATCAAGGCCATTGTGGTGTAGTGGTTAAGAGTGGTGGACTCGTAATCTGGTGAACCAGGTTCGCTTCCCCGCTCCTCCACATGCAGCTGCTGGGTGACCTTGGGCTAGTCACACTTCACCTCACAGAGTGTTTGTTGTGGGAGAGGAAGGGAAAGGAGAATGTTAGCCACTTGAGACTCCTTAGGGTAGTGATAAAGCAGGATATCAAATCCGAACTCCGAACTCCTCCTCCTCTTCCTTGGGAATGCTGGCAGAGGAGCATTGTGAATACCAGGACTTCTTTGAAATGCCATTTTTCAGGATTTATAAGTCATCGTGGGCCCTGTGAAACTATATTTCCCAAGAATCTAGGTATACTGAGTCTTTGCTGATCACGCTTCGTTACTCGGAAGCTTGGGAAAGCTACATTTCCTAGGTGACTTGGAGGCTGATACATTGGGGCAGCATTCTGTCACATAACTGAGGTCCTCCTTGTTACCACCCCCCCCTCCTATTTTTCTGCTAGATTAGAGCAAGAAGAATGAAGGTTCAACTGGAGTTGGGATGCTCATAAAGGATGGCTGGGAGGAGTTTTGGGGACATTGCTGCACTCCAGATTACACTACCTACCGCATGATTAAGACTGAAATTCGGAACGGGCTTAGAAACACTACAAATTATTTTCCAGGGGGCGGGGGAGGGAAGTTTTCAATTTAGTCAAGCCTGTTTTGAATGGAGAAGAGGTTTGCCCGTTACTAATACCCTGTTCTTTGAGCAGCCAGTTTCCTAGCTGGCAAATCTCTGAGAGTTCCATTCTCATGAAAGATCTGGATAAGTAAGTGCATTAAACACAACTCAAGTGAAATTTTCTCATTTGGATGATTGGCTCTTGTACTGCATTCTAAGCTGCGAATGCTTATCTCTGCTCGCAGAGGCCATTTCCTGCAGCAGAAGCAAAGAATGTCATTAGTATACCCAACCCTCTTATAACCCACAGCACATCCTTAAATAATCTAATGACTGTATGGCCCATTGACCTCCATCATTCATTCATTGGTTAACAATGTTTGTTATTTACAGGCACTGGGGAAATTGCCACTCTGTTATCATTCCTCCTCTCGCCCAACTTCCAGCTCCACTTTTATGCAAAACACAAAAGGTTGTAAATTGCTTCTAATGATATGATCTGATGTACAAACAAATTAGTTTCTCCCCACCTTCCCTGGTTGCTTCTGGAACAATCATCTCATCAAAATAATACATTCCATGGACCACCTTCTTGCTCTTAGGTTCAACCCCACATCCTGTTGTTTTTCTTCCTTTATATAGTTCAGAAATAAGTTATCAGGTGATGGAGCTTGCATCTATTTTAACTGCAGCTCTTTCTCAGCTGTGTTGCTATCAATGTCATTTAGGATAAATGTTAATACTTTCCCAGCATATGTATTGCTTATTACTCTCTTAAGTGAAATCTTCCAAACATCTCATATTTTAGAGAATGGGTATTGTTAGCTATGACAAAGGAAATCTGTGGACTCGATTGTCCTCTTCAGGTGTTTCTCCACACAATTAACATCCCACAGACGAGAAAGTGGGGATGAGTGTGGAAAGGGCCCCCCTGCTCAATTTCTAGGGGGGTTCCATGTGTTGGATTAGAGCCGGTCTAATGGAAATACTGTCTGTTTAAGAGAAACAGGTGCAGGTGATTTCTGTTAATTGCCCACAGGTGTGGGCTCTGCTTCTTGTATATAAGGCTCTGCCAGAAAGCCTTCTGTATCTCTTAGTTACGTAGATCTTTCAGTTTGATTCATCTCGTAGTAGATCACTCTCTCAGTTGTTCTCAGTTTAAGAGATTCCTTAGTTGAATCTTAGTATGATTGCTTAGTTATAATGCTAGTTTGCTGTTAATTCTCAGGTAGTTTAATGGGAGGTTTGTGGGAGGTTTTGAATGTGGGTAGATAACATTGCTAAGAGAGAAAGCATTTATCTTTAGTTTAAAGTCTCTTAAGAGTCAGTTTGTTTTTCAGTTAAAGAAACCCAACCGTTTGTATTTTCATCTGCATACTTTTACAAGTGTGCAGCTAGTAAGGGGTTTCATATAAGGGAGATAATACCCTACGCTCTTGGTGGTGTTTTCTTAGCCAGGTCAACTTCTGACTGCATATACTCTGTGTGAAGCGTACTTTAAAGGGCCACTGAAAACTGGGATATATGATTTAGGTTAAGCAAGTTTCAATACCCAGTTTTCTCCAATATTATTCTTATTATATATATATATATATATATTATTGTCCAATACCATGCACATTGTAGAACTTTGAAAAACCAGATTTGTACAACATGGGGAGCATTGTGTTTTAGATGATATTTTTATTTTTTGTTGTGCTGCTGTAGATCTTATTAACATGTCGAGAGCCATCTTGAGCAGGGATAGGCAACCTAAGACCCATGGGCCGGATGCGGCCCAATTGCCTTCTCAATCCGGCCCACGGACGGTCCGGGAATCAGCGTGTTTTTACATGAGTAGAATGTGTCCTTTTATTTAAAATGCATCTCTGGGTTATTTGTGGGGCATAGGAATTCGTTCATTTTTCTTATCCAAAATATAGTCCGGCCCACCACATGGTCTGAGGGATGGTGGACTGGCCCATGGCTGAAAAAGGTTGCTGACCCCTGATCTTGAGAGTGGAAGCTCTGAAAGCTGGCCTATATAAATACTGAAAGTAATAACAAAAATGAGGTAACTACAAGCCAAGGGCATGTTGTTCTCCAATGAAAATACAGTGGTACCTCGATTTGCGAACGCAATCCGTTCTGCGGAGGCGTTTGCTCGCGGAGGCGTTCGCACGCTGAAGGCATGCTTCTGCGCATGTATCTGACGCCGCGGAACCTGGATGTAAACACTTCCGGGTCCGCGGCGTTCGTAAACGGAGGCGTTAGTATATGGAGGTAGGCGTAAACCGAGGTTCCACTGTAGGGGCGCCCTAAGAAAAAGTGGGACATTCAGGGATTAAATCAGAAACTGGGACGGCTTCTATAAATCTGGGACTCTCCCTGGAAAATAGGAACACTTGGAGGGTCTGCAAGGACAACAGCCTGGTTTTAGTGTTTGGCAGGGGAGAGAACTAAAGTGGTGAAAGCTGGGAAGATGGAGGGAGAGGGAGAGAGAGAGGAGGAAGAGAAGGAATCAGGGGTAATTAAGCACGTGTCATGTGCCTGCAAACACATCAAATGAGTGAGGTTCCTCAGCAAGTTGAATCTAAAACAAGGTTGGGAAGTTCTATTTTGTTAGTTGGATAGGGATAAAAATTCAATAAACATACTTTTAAGAAACAGAGTGGGGAGATCAGACATTCCCCAGCCATGGCAAGATTTTGTAAAATAAGAATCACTAAAGGAGGTGTATGCATTAAGGGTTTGTTAGGCAGAACGTTTGCCGGCAAGACTGCGCTCCTGAAATCACCACCGAGTTTAGGGCTCAAGGCAAAGACTTGTATGGAAAATAGAAGGAAGATTTCCAAGGGAGAATGGTTATATGTGGTTTTCTAAATAGAGAGTGGCTTGACACTTGGTGGATGTGCTTTGGTACTAAATGGAAGGTGACACAAGAACTTGGGCTCTTAGTAATTTATAAGTGGTGCAGTATTGTCATAACTGTATTTAGGGTTGCCAGACTCAATAGAGGACAGGACTTCTGTGCCTTTAATTGCCCTGCTCTCTTTTGAGTCTGGAAACCTTAAAGAGAAATCAGCAGACCCTTTGTTTAATTTCCAAGCAAAGAGTCTGCTGGTTTCTCTTTAAGGTTTCCAGACTCAAAAGAGAGCAGGGCAATTAAAGGCACAGAAGTCCTGTCCTCTATTGAGTCTGGCAACCCTATAACTGTATTAGGAAGTGGAGGATATCTGTCTTTGCTGATTCCAAGTGATGTTTCAGAATCAGACCAATTTTTGAATAGGTTGGTGCACTCTCAATAGAGGCTGCTGATGTGACTTGCAACTGCATGTGTCCTAATTTGTTATCCCTTGCCAGCTAACTTCAGTCTCTCTCCTCTAAACTCTGGCTTTATCTGTAGTGGGAGGGACCCCACCCATTTGTCCTCTCAAGTCCCTTGATCCTTTGTTTTCTTAATGGTTCATCCCTCATAAGGAAGTTAGCCTTGCTTAATTAGTTATTAACACTTGCTGATTCCAGGGGATTAGCATTGTCCAGCACACATCTTAATACACGCAAGTCTGTCTTAATCCACATGAGTCTACCACCCAGTTTTAACACTTCAAACATTGATTAATTTCTAACACCTACTGGACCCAGGAATCTAGGGTGTCTGGCACCTGTCCACCAGTTTCAGTGCTTGACACCCATGTTTTCAGTTCTGCTCATACAGTAAATCTGTTACATTCACATCTCCAAAAAGTACTCTTTCTGGTAAGGATGGAATGATTTGTCAATTTTTGTTCTCGCAGTTTCTCATTTTTCCAATCTTAAATTCTATTTCCCACATTTATCAGCAAATTGCCATTAAAAAGAAATCCTCCTAAAAATTCACCAGCATTTTATTGTGAATTTCTCCTAATAAAGGAAAATTCTTATTTGCAGCTATGACTAATGTACAAATTTCCCAAGCAGTTTTCCCCAATATAATGCACTTTTGTCCCTCATTTGAACCAAAGTGTTCATTTTTATGTACACCTCCCCCTAAACATATGCATTTGGGGGGCAAACTACATAGCAAAATTTGGATAAGTGCAAATTTCAAAGGATAGCTGTGGTTCATTTCACATATTGTTTTGGAAAGTGTGGATTTGAAAGATTCAGCTTCAGAGGAGTCCTGACTCAATTTTCCCCCTCCCACTGCCTGGCTAATCTCCTATTGCTGTCACCACTGCTGTGGAACTCAGATTCCCATCTTAGTGGGGAGCTGTCTAGTATGTCAATGACTAAGATGTTCAAGATATTAGGGGAGGTGCTTGGTGAAGGAACCACCAGAAACCAAGCAGGATAAAGCTGTCCACCAGAACAAGAACAATGCACCATAATTGTACCCAGTACTTTCCCATCTAATAAAAATAATCTAAACATTTGACATGGGGAAGATGATCAAGGAAAGACAATAAAGACAATAAAGACAAGAGGAAAGACAATAAAGGGATAGATAATTGGGGAAGAATGTGTGTGTTCAATTCAATGGTGTGTTTTTAGGCTTAGTTATAGTAGGGAATATTGTCTAAGAAAGGGTATATGGGGTATTAGGGAGGGTTACCAGACGTCCCCGGTTTCCGGGGACAGTCCCCAGATTTGCAAATCTGTCCCCAGGAAATGTGGCAGCGGCAGCCTCAGCAGCCTGGAGCCAGCCTGGTAGCGCAGTTGGGTCTGGCTGGCTTCAGGAGCTGCTCGCTGCCGTGGCGCAGGAAAAATGGTGGGCGCCACGGCAGCAAGGAGCAAGCAGCTCCTGAAGCCAGCCAGAGCCAACTGTACTACCAGGCTGGCCCCTCCTGGGCAATGGCTGCCCGCCTGTGACTCCCAAGTCTTCCCTGATCTGTCAGAACAAAGGGGGAAGGAGATTGGGGAAGGCTTGGGAGTCACGCGTGTGCGGCGTGTCGTTGCCCAGTTTTTTAAAAAACTGCGCATTTATGTTTCACAAGGTGTGAAAGAAGGGCTTTGCACCTTTATACAATAAGCGTGTGTGCTTGGGCCCAGGGTCTTTTGCCTCACCATCCCCACTACTGACTCCCTGTTGCTACTCAGCTTCAAAAAAGAAAAGAAAAGAAAAGAAAAGAAGTGTCTCCGAATTCATTGAAAAAATTCTGGTAACCATAGTATTAGGGGAAGGTAGTACCTCTGGTGGGGTTACTTCTTCAGGGGTAGTTTGTCCACCTTTGATCTCCACCCTGCACTCAGCTCTCAACAGTGGCTCCTAGAAGCTGCCAACATGTGGCAGCGGTCACACCCCAGGAAACTGTTTCAACTGGCCAGCTAAACCCGGTGAATGTAGCTGATGAGTCTCAAGCCCTTGGTGAGTTAGGGACTTTCCTTGCATGTGAAGACAGGCTCCAGTGGATTGAGCAGACAAGACTACTAGTGAGTCCAACAGTTAGGAAGGCAGTTTCTGCATGTATTGTAGAGGGAAGTGAGGTGCAGATGAGGCATGTCAACATGGGAAGGTAGCCCATATAAGGAGAAGGAAACTCTGATTCTAAACCTCTGCTGCCTTGTGGGATATCTTTGGGAGAAGAAAAGGCTAAGGGGTAAACCTTACACAAATCTGGAGTGGAGTCCCTAAAACGGTTGCATTGGCATTTATATGTCTCCTTCTGGCAACTCCTGCTACGAAACTGGGGCCAAATGTATTGCTCTGCTTCTCTTTGGACCACATAGGTGAGGCCAAGAGGTGGGGTTTTGCCACCTGGGCAGCCCAGGACCTCCATTCACACACCCCAGGCTTGCACTCCAGTGGTGTTGCTAACACATCCATTTGACTTCATCCCCAGAGGTGCACTCCATTGGCTCTCGAGGCAAACAGCTGCCAACAATTGCAACAAGTCTATGAAAGTGCGTTAAGGTTTTAATGGGAAAAAGTGATGTTGCGAGCATTATCCCAATGAGGACCTCGGTTACTGTAGCTACCACCCCTTTTGCCAGCCGAATGAAGAGCTGCGTTTCAGCTACAAAAGAACCCATGCTGCATTTTTCAGGCAGTATTTCCACAACAGATCTGTAAAGTTAAGACATGTGGAGAAGTGGGAACCCAACCAAACATTCATGGCACATCACGAAATTCTGCCAGGCAGGAAAGTATAGGTTTGTCGTTGAAACAACAGCTGCCAACAACCTTATCCACAGACACGATAATATTACTGATCAATCTTATGCCCGTAGTACTGACATCCCCCCCTCCTCTTTTTGGCATACAAATATCAACAGGTTCCAGCTGTTACAAACAGGAGGAGAGCAGCCACTGCTTTGACTGAAAAGCAATCTCCTGCAGAACAGGAAACACAGCCTCCTTAAGTGCTGTGTTGGCTGCCAAAACCTCCTTTGTGGCATACTCTTCTGAGTATTAAATTATCAACAGGTGTTAACTTATGCAAGAGGTTACCTGGCGGCAGGATTTCAATTCTGATTCATGCCAATCCAACTGTGGGAAGACCAATTCAAAAGTAAGTAAATGAGCCAAAGCCCAACTTTAAAGCAGTTTATGAATGCTGCCTTTTATGTGAAATACTCCAGAGCAGCCTTGGACTAGAGAGGAAGAGGGCAAGAGACAGAAGTTGCATGGGAGGAAGAAGTGAATGTAAAAAGATCAGGGATGAGGGATTAAAGAAATTGGCAGTTCGGGAGCGGAAACAGGATGCAAGAATGTGAATGGAGAAAGGGAGGAAAAGTGACAGGAGATGAGTAAAACTGCGTTGGGAGGTATTTGAGGAGGGAAAATATAAAATACAGAGCCATATCCATTTAGAGCTTCTGATCCTCCACATTCTTAGATCCTCTGGACCAGGCATCCCCAAACTTCGGCCCTCCAGATGTTTTGGACTACAATTCCCATCATCCCTGACCACTGCTCCTGTTAGCTAGGGATCATGGCAGTTGTAGGCCAAAACATCTGGAGGGCCGCAGTTTGGGGGTGCCTGCTCTGGACCAACAATTCTAAAGTGGGGCTGAATAACTATACCTCCAAAATCAATGTCTGTAGTTAGGTTGAAGAAAGCTGAAGTATGGAACTCCCAGTCATAAGAGAATCACAATGTAAAAAAATAAATAAAATTCTAGCAGTACCCAAAGCAAGCAATACAAAATGGTGTCAGTAATTGCCAGCTGAATATGCCAATCTCTGCCTCCATTTTGCCCCTAAAGCTCACAACCATGGAATAACTTTTTTTTTAAAAAAAGAAACACCCTTAAATGTAACTATTAAAAACAACGTTTGAAAGTGTCAGTGGAACCAAGTGCAATCTAATCAAACAACAAAGTAGAGATCATAGGCTGGTATTCTTGGGGATGAAGCTTGCACCTGCTCTTAAGATCCCTCAGGTTTTATATGAGCACCACCATTTATAACATATTAATATGAATATACAGGCAGCTCTGTATAGGGAAGCTTTTAAAGTTTTATTATGTTTTCATATATGTTGGAAAATGCCCAGAGTTGCTGGGGCAACCCAGTCAGATGGGCGGGGTATTATTATTATTATTATTATTATTATTATTATTATTATTATTATTATTTTATTAGCCATATAAAGAAGAAACACCTGCCAAACATTAGAAAAATGTTCAAGAGTGAGAAGCCCCTAACACATTGACATTCTTGTCTTTGGTTGCTGAGACAAACCTCTTTTGCTTCAAACTCCGCTAGCATACTAACTCTTCGTTTTAGAGTTGCCAGTTTACAAAGCTCTGACCTTATCAAATAATTATTTTTGTTTAATCTTATCACTTCTCAGATCTTGATTAGTGATTGGCTCCAAAACCAGGCTGCCTTCTTTCTCTCCTGTGGTAATGTTTCACCTTTGCTGAATTCTTTTTGAGGCAGTCAGTTTGTTCTTAATTTTTTTTTTTAATCTCTACTTGTTGAGTGCAGGGTTCCGCTCCCACTGTTAAGGTTTCTAGTGTAAGGTTTTCACATTTTGTCCCCCCCCCCCCCAGAATGCAACTGACTGGAAAGGGACAAGGAAGTGGCCCCCCTTGGCTCAGACTGATGTGTGCTGTTTCTCCTCCCCACTTTCTCTCTCATGAATCATATCTGCCAGTTCACTAAAACCCAATCTTCCTTGCCTGCCCCCTTCCCCTGCTTTGTAAAGTAGAGGGGGTGGGGAAATACAAATGAACAGGAGGCATAGGTGCCAACTCCCAGATTGAAAAATCTGGGATCGGCAGTGGCGCGGCACCGGAAGTTGCGCTGCGGCCATTTTGGAACTGGGCAGAGCGGCACCGGAAGTAGCTTCTACGCATGCTCTGCCCATTTCCAAAATGGCCGCGGCGCCAGAAATCGCTTCTGCGCATGTCCAGAGACTCCAGACATGCGTAGAAGGAGCCTCCCCAGGCCGGTAAGAATCTGGGGGATTTACGGGTTTTTTTAAAAAAATCCGGGCTGCCAGCGGGAAACTGCTGGAAAAACGGGGGTTTCCCAGGGAATACAGGAGACTTGGCAGCTATGACAGGAGGCAGTGAGCAAACTCAGTGGTGCACCTAGGGCTGGACCACTGGAGCAGAAGTCCAGGGCCCTGCAACCCCATGAAATGACCACCAAGAGAGTGGCAGAAGAGTGGCACAAAGGCCTAGTGCTAGCACCTGGACTGGCATGCGATGTCAGGGACTGGTTGGACATAGGGCTGCCATATGTCTGGGTTTCCCCAGACATTAACCAGGATTTCAGAGGTGGAATTGACGTCCGGAGGGGGATTTATGAAAGGCGGCGCTTTGCCCTGGTTCCCTCGCTGCGAGAACCCAAGTCTTGAAAGACCTACATTGGCTCCCAGTACGTTTCTGAGCACAATTCAAAGTGTTGGTGCTGACCTTTAAAGCCCTAAATGGCCTCGGCCCAGTATACCTGAAGGAGCATCTGCACCTCCATCGTTCTACCTGGACCCTGAGGTCCAGCACCGAGGGCTTTCTGGTGGTTTCCTCGTTGCGAGAAGCCAAGTTACAGGGAACCAGGCAGAGGGCCTTCTCGGTAGTGGCACCTGCCCTGTGGAACGCATTCCCACCAGATGTCAATGAGAAAAACAACTACCAGGCTTTTAGAAGACTTCTGAAAGCAGCCCTATTTAGGGAAGCTTTTAATGTTTACAGTCATAGATTACTGTATTTTATTTTTCTGTTGGAAGCCGCCCAGAGTGGCTGGGTATAAATAAATTATTATTATTACTACTACTGCTACTACTACTAATCTTATCCTGGACCACAACATTTTTAGGGTCTCCCTAAAAAAAAACAACTCAACTTTTGGGGTGTCCTGGTTTTTACTTTTTGAAACATGGGAACCCTAGTTGGACACAGAGGAATGCTGGGAAGAACCAGCTAGGGAAGCCTCAAGGGAAGATGGCTCACAGCCTGAGGATTGGTGGTGGGATGGCAATGAGTAATGGTCAGAGGGAGAAGATGGGGAGGAGGAGGTGTCAGAAGTGGAAGAGGTAACAGGGCTTAGTGAGCATAGAGAGTCTGTGGCAGAGAGAAGTCCAGAATCAGAGGTAGAAGCTGCAGCAAGAGAGAGGGCAGAGGGAGGCCAAGAGGCAGAGAGAAGTCCAGCTGCCCTAGAAGCATGGGTGTCTCCCCCTCTTGCTGTGACAAGCTGCCCTCCCCACTGGTCTCCCAGAGCTAGGAGAGGCATGAAGAGAGCAGAGGAGAAGTTAGCCTCACATAGGCACAGTCTCAGATTGTTTAGGAAAAACCTTGGAGAAGAGGGGACTTAGGTACCTGTGGAAGGCAGGGACCTTCTGTCTTTGCAACTTCCTCATAGTGGCAAGACATACCGAAGCAGAGTTGCTGTGCTTATCAGGCCTTGCACCCCTGTGCAGATCCTGTTTTCCTAAGAAAGAGTTAATTTCACTTACTCCGTGTGATTTACTGCTGGTTTGCTCCAGATATGGGATGCCGGGAGAAGCCGAGGCTGCTCACCCCAGCATAATTTCTCCTCCTCCTGCTCTTCCTTCAAAAAGAAAAGAAAATTTAAAAAATATTTTTAGTCTGTGGCAGGCAAACTGGGTATGCGCAGGGTTTCAGATGTTCAATTTATTGCTGTTACTTTAAATACCATTCAAGCCAATGCTGTCTGCGGCCCAAGTTTCCTGTAGCAACATTATATCAAAATGAACATAAATATTGGTAAAATGATTTATTGCTGCTCTTATTATGCTAGCCAGCAATATTCCAGGAGATTATCCTTAAAGAGGGATAAATTTCCCAGGGCAGTAGACATCACTCGGCAAGATTTATCCGGTTAGCTGTTCCTCCCTTCGTCTTCAAAATGCTCCTGGTCCCAGTTATTCAGAAGGAATTAGAACTGGCCTGGAATAAAAAAACATACATGTTGTGGGGAGAACCTTATTCATGTGGGTCTAGGAGTCTATAATCAACCCAATTCATCTCAAGGTATGGCTCATAGAAAGAGGTAGATACAGTTTTCCTGTGATATGGCTTGTTCAGAAAGGCAGCTATGTACTTGTGTTGAAGTCTCAGCTACAACAGATACATCCTTATTAACAGGTGCAGGTGGCGCCCATTTTAGGCACATCCAATTGATGCATGTTCTGCTAATGCGCAGGTCCGTTTGAACCTGGAAGAGGGAGGATTGGGGCAGAATGGGGGCGGGGTGGAACGGGCTTATGCGTGTTCTGCCAATGCATGTGCAAAATGGTCGTTGCCTGTACTGCGTAGTTTCAGCATTACTTTGGACCATAAATTCCCCATGTTGGTCAGGAGAAAATATTCCTAGTCTATTTTCTTCACTGAGACAATGCACTTCTTCCTCTAGTACCGACAGAATAGAGAGCCTGGTTTCAAGCTGATGTAGTCTGCCAAGTGAATTAAATACATTATCCTTTTCTAGAACAAAATGGTGCTTCTTTTCATGAAGTGTTTAGCATCAGGATAGCAGAAGCAAACTCCATTTTATTTTTGAAGTTTTGATTGTGCTCTCATTTAAGCGTGTGAAACTGTTAATGCGTATGTGTGTGTGTGTGTGTGTGTGTTGAGCAGATAATGTGTATAATAACCAGCTGTTCTGCACATTTATCAGGCCTCATGGAGAATGTGCACATAATCTTTCTATGAAGAGCTTTACCAGTGCAAAATTTGGAGTGCCCTTTAAGGCTTCCAGTTGCATATTGGTAACTGTGGGGCAAGTGGCCATGATTTGGGAAGATAGCTTCATGTACCAGATTAGGCCTGTGAGCCAGATGCCCCCCCCCAAAAACCTTATTGTAATTAAGCCAAGGTAAAGGGACCCCTGACCATTAGGTCCAGTCGCAGACGACTCTTGGGTTGCGGCGCTCATCTCGTTTTACTGGCCGAGGGAGCTTCTGGGTCGACATCCAAATGACTCGACTTCTGAAGGCTTCGACTTACAAAGTCGGCAAACCCAGAAGTCTTTTCGCCACACGCGCATTCTGCGCCTGTGCAGAAGTGGCGCATGTTCCGCTCATGCGCAGAAGCGCAAAATCGTGCTTCGCGCATGCGCAAAACAAATGCTTCAACAACTGAAGACTTTGACTTACGAAGAGCGCCGTGGAATGGATCGCCTTCGTAAGTCGAGGCACCACTGTATGTATGTATTTGAAAAGAGGAAAACAAACATAGCAGGGAAATTTATGCTGCTTTCCTACTGTTAGAAGGGATGTGGGTGGCGCTGTGGTCTAAACCACAGAGCCTAGGGCTTGCTGATCAGAAGGTTGGCGGTTCGAATCCCCGCGATGGGGTGAGCTCCCATTGCTTGGTCCCAGCTCCTGCCAACCTAGCAGTTCGAAAGCATGTCAAAGTGCAAGTAGATAAATAGGTACCGCTCTGGCGGGAAGGTAAACGGCATTTCCGTGCACTGCTCTGGTTCGCCAGAAGCGGCTTAGTCATGCTGGCCACATGACCCGGAAGCTGTCTGCGGACAAATGCTGTCTCTCTCGGCCAGTAAAGCGAGATGAACGCTGCAACCCCAGAGTTATCCACGACTGGCCTTAACGGTCAGGGGTCCCTTTACCTTTACCTACTGTTAGAAAGCCCTTTTAAGAAACAAAATTGACTTGATATAAAATAAAAACAACCAACTTACCTTTCTACTCCATAGGAACCTGGTGCTGTTTTCCCAAATTGTTTCCTTCTCCTAATGAGTTTTTTTTTTTGCAGCATCAAATTGTGATTGTATCTTTCAGACTCAAGGACAAATCAAAGTCTAACAGTGCTTCATCCTCAGGGGAGTTACAGCCTAAACTATCTGATCTAATTTGGAGTTTAAAGGAACGACAATTGACACGTATATCGTCACTGCCAGCCCCCTTCAAAGATTTCTGGCTTTTATTTTCCTTTTATTTACCCAAATTCACACAGAAGTGATAACAAAAAAAGAAGTTTTTTATATTAAACTTGAAACTTATATTCCAGTTGTGCAACCTTTGCATCTAAAAGCTGGAATTAACATTATTTAAAGTGATGTAACTGGAGCCTTTGTACGTCATACCTGGGTCCCTGCTTACTGTCATTCCTTCTTTGCATCCCTTGAATGGATTGGGTCTTGCTCCTCCATTTTTGTGAAGCTTACTGTTTGCACCTCCATTTTTGTGAAGCTTACGGTTCCAAGTCACTGCTCAACTGGGCTTTGTGTTGGGATCCAACCTTGGGAACCCCTTAGCGGGGTATGGATATTTCAGTATCTGGCGTGAATTGTATTCGCCAGATTGTAAATCTTTGCAGGTGAGATTAATTGTGAAACACAGGTCAGCGTGGTGGAACTCAAGAGTGCCGTTTCCTCAGTAAGGAACACCACACTCTCGTTTTATTAGAGCACTTTGACAGAAATGAGTGGAGAGATGCTTTGGGTGGCATTTGCTGGCCAGAAATGAAGTAGACACTGGTGATAACTTGGAAGAATGCGGCTGCTCGTGATGTTTTGTTCTAGTCTTAAGCAGCTCAGCACAGACCTAATTATCAAGTAAAATGCCACTGCTTGCGGGCCTCTATCGGAGCCATGTGTTCCTTTTTATCTTCCCTCGGTGTTGTCTTTTGCAAGTAATATAAGGACAGTTATCTTAAATAGCTGGCATTTCCTTAAGCTGCTGAACAGTGGAAACATTCTACCACAGGTTAGTTCATCTTCTTCAAAAGCCATTGCACTCCTTGGACAGCGTTGAGAGAAGGATTTCAACACCAGTGATTATATTTATAAGGGTGTGTGTGTGTGTGTGTGTGTGTGTGTGTGTGTGTGTGTCTGATTCACAACACTAAACATACCAATTCTTGAAGAGCAGCTAAATTGGCAAATTCCTCATGTCCATCTCCTGTAGTTTCTGTATCTGCTAACTTCATCAAGCTGTCACTTTCTTAAGCTGTCTTCTGGAAATATATTTGGATTAACATAGGAAAGGGATTGAAAATAGAAACCGCCAAAATCCTAATGCCATTATATAAATCTATGGTGCAATCACGTTTTTTAAAAAATACTCTGTATAGTTGTGGTCACCTTGGGTCAAAAAAAATATATTGTACAGCTGAAAAGGGTTCAGAAAAGGGCAACTGCAATGATCAAGGGGATGGACTGATTCCTGTGTGAGGAAAGGTCACAACATTTGAGGCTTTTAAGTTTAGAAAAAACCGAGTAAAAGCCAACATTATGCATGGTATGGAGAAAGTGGATAGGAATAAAAAATCCCCCCACCCCCTGACCATAATACTGGAACTTGTGGACATTCAGTGAAGCTGACTGTCGGAAGATTCAGCTAACTTGGTTGGCTTTAAAAGAGGATTAGACAAATTCATGGGGCATAAGGCTATCAGTGGTTGCTAAATCTGACAGCTATGCTCTGCCTCCACAGTTTGAGGCAGTAATGCTTTTGAATACCAGTCTCTGGATACCGCAAGAGAGGGGCAGCCCAGCCAGGAGGGCGGGGTATAAATAATAAAATTATTTAAATTGATATTTTGCTAATGTCCTGCTTGTGAGCTTCTCACAGACATCAGGTTGACCACTGTTGAGAACAGGATGCTAGACTAGATTAGCCACTGGCCTAATCCAGCAGGCTTTTCTTATACATTTTTATGTCTTACGTCACTATCCCCCCCAAATCTCCTGATGACTGCTCTGTACAGATCAGAGCATCCCAAACTGTGGTCCACAGACCACCAGTGGTGTGTGGATTTGTGGTTGAAGACAGAAGACCCACCACATTCATAGAATCACAGAATCATAGAGTTGGAAGAGACCACAAGGGTCATCCAGTCCAACCCCCTGCTAAGCAGGAAACACCATCAAAGCATTCTTGACATATGCCTGTCAAGCCTCTGCTTGGTAGCAAATTCCACTGCCGAACAGCTCTTACTGTCAGGAAGTTCTTCCTAATGTTTAGGTGGAATCTTCTTTCTTGTAGTTTGAATCCATTGCTCCGTGTCCGCTTCTCTGGAGCAGCAGAAAACAATCTTTCTCCCTCCTCCATATGACATCCTTTCATATATTTGAACATGGCTATCATATCACCCCTTAACCTTCTCTTCTCCAGGCTAAACATACCCAGCTCCCTAAGCTGTTCCTCATAAGGCATCATTTCCAGGCTCAATATTCATATTGACCTTTAATTGTACATTTATTTATTTAGCTTATTTGTCGCTTGTCACCCAAAGGGTCTCCAAGTGCCTTGAACTGAAAATATGTGTATATGCATAAATACATCATGCCATAGAAAAAAGGCAGGTGGAATTATTAATACCATATTAATAATATCCCATACAACATACTGGGGGATGACGACAACAGCATGCAAAAAAAAACAAAACAAATCAACGCTCCCACCCACTAATGAGCAGAGAATAAAAACTCAACACTGCTAAAAAATCATTCATGTCAATCCAGCATTTTTTTTAAAATCCCCCACACCACCTGGAAGTCCAGCATCAAAGCCAGCTGCTGTAAATCAGTGTTGGGTGGTCTTCCAGGGATGGTTCGGCATCTCTCCTCTCCTTTTAGGAGTAGCCGCAGCAAAGACTGAGCAGGAAGATGCTCTATGAGCATGACCTGCTCTCCAGTTGTCTCAGCTGCTCCTCCTCTCCTGCGTTTTTATTATTTTATTGTATTACAATTTGAACTATAGGAAAGACATTTCTTTTCTCCCTGGCTGAGGTCTCAGGGGATGCCAGATTAAAGTGGGACACTCATTCTTCAGACAGAGGTAAAAGGTAAAGGGACCCCTGACCATTAGGTCCAGTCGTGACCGACTCTGGGGTTGTGGCGCTCATCTCGCATTATTGGCCGAGGGAGCTGGCGTGCAGCTTCCGGGTCATGTGGCCAGCATGGCAAAGCCGCTTCTGGCAAACCAGAGCAGCACACGGAAACGCTGTTTACCTTCCCGCTGTAGCGGTACCTACTTATCTTCTTGCACTTGTTGTAGTATGTTTGTTTGTGGGTCATAAATCCTTTGACCCACGGAGTCTGCTGCCCGGCACTGTAATTAGCTTGATTTACGGTCTGGTCCGACGTTTATGGCCGCCCCACACGATTGCTCAGCCACACTTCTCTCTTGTCGGACGTTGCAGAGTTCAAAACGCAGCAAGGAATGGCAGCTGTCTGTGTCTTAATGGTGTCTCAAATAAAATGCTCAACACCAATTGTAAGAGAGAGGGCTTGCAGAGAGCAGCCCACTCTGCTTACTTCCATCAGATGGGAGAGCAGCAGCAAGTCTGGGAGTTTAAATCAGGAACAGGAAGGGTTAAGACGGGTCCAGGGCTCTGCAGAGTCCTGGAGGCTCAGCTCCAGGCTGGTAGCAGGGAAGCAGGGGAGGAGCTAGCTTCAGCAGGGGCTGGAAAGGAGGTAGACCGGCACCTCAGGAGCCTGGTTTGGGACCACGGAGGACCCATAGAGCAAGGAGGAGGGGCGTTTGGATGCCGAGTCTTAAAAAGGGGGTCAGAGCCCACGAGACGCCATTGTGGGCTTCTGCCCCATGCAGAGCAGACATGATTTGAGACATCTCACCACTGTATATAGCATGCACAATAAAACTATGAAAATCCAGAGGATGTGTGGAGTGCTTACTCGGGAGTAGCCAACACCCCATCTGTGACACCAATGCTGCTTAATCTAACAGAAGTCTTTATTTATTTAGTACAAATGAAAAGAAAATCCCACAGAAGCAAGCTGTATGGCTGCAGTGCTTTTCTCTGTCTCTCCCTCACCAAAACTGAAACCAACTAACTCAGAACAAAGGAAGAATGCCCAGATAATCTGGGCAGGCACCCAGTGAATAATAACGCCTCCTGGAGTGTTAACTCTATACTGTCCAGAATCCCAACAGCACTTTGACATACTTTCGAACTGCTAGGTTGGCAGGAGCTGGGACTAAGCAACAGGAGCTCACCCCGTCGCAGGGATTCGAACCACTGAGCTTCTGATCAGCAAGCCCTAGGCTCTGTGGTTTAACCCACAGCACCACCTGCACCCCCTTTGGACAGAGGTACCTTATCTCAAATAGCAGGAACAGGAGCGTTCCCCCATCCCTATCACCTGAACCAGAGCTTATCCGCAACCTTACAAGTTGTGACGATTTGCAACAAGCCGGCGAAACCCAAATGGCACCAGCCAATCAGCCAAGTGGGGAAAATTCCTGCCGTGCCCGTCCCAACGACAGACGACACACGATGGCATAGCAAGGTCAAGCGCAGAAGCCCTAAAAGTAGGGAGAGGTGGGCCGGTGTTCCGATGCATGCACCAAAAGAGGAAGTTCTGGGTCACTTGCATAGGTATATATAGGTCCCTCGAACCGTTTAGCCTGCGTCCCATTGGCCTGATTGAACCCTGCATCGAGGGACCTACCAATTGGGTGTTCTGGCTATCCAATCATACCCACCCACAACACAGGGTTTGGTTGCCAGGTCTCACCGCAACACGTGGCCTTTTTTTCTTCTTTTTTTTTCTTTTTTTTTAATTATTAAAATTAAACTTTATTACAATATACAACATTTATCACAGAGTAAAATAAACTTCACAATAAAAAATGATTATAACAAATATTACATTTGACTATTTTCATTTCTCTGAAATAGAGATAACTTCCCCCCTTTCCCCCTCCCTCACCATTTCCCCTTACCCTTTGACTTCTCAGCCTGATCCGAACTTATCCTTTATTCTACCAGTTTAACCATTTTCTACATACCTTATTCTACCATCAACATTGTTTCTTTTTTATTATATATATATACATCATATTTTCTATCATCTATTACTTTTCATCATTCCATTCCATACCTAATACATAAAACTGAACCTTATATAGTGGAGATATAATTGGAGTTTACTACCCTTGTTTTAATATACTCTATAAATTTTTTCCAACTGTTTTCAATTTCCTCCTTCTTTGTACCTTTAATTTCCTCGTATTTTTTGCCAAATTATAAAAATTAAGTAATTTTTCTTGCCATTCTTCTTTTGTCGGAACGTGAACATCCTTCCAATTTTTTGCTATTAGAAGTCTCGCAGCTGTAACTGCGTAACTTAGGCAACAGCTATCTCTAGGGTTAACCTCTTTCGACACCATTCCTAATAAGAATAATTTGGGGCACTTCTTGATCGGGTATCTCAATATTTTCTTTAGTTCATTATATATTGACTCCCAAAACCTCTTTATAGGTTTACAGTGCCACCACATATGTATGTGGGTACCTACTGCCTCATTACACCTCCAGCAGATGTTGGTTGCTCCTGGGTAGATTTTTGCCAGTTTCGCTGGTGTTAAATACCACCTGTTCTGCATCTTCATAATGTTCTCCTTTATATCATAACATGGTGTAAATTCAAGGCCTTTCGTCCACAATTTTTCCCATTCACTCATTGTTATGGGTTTCCCTAGGTCTTGGGACCATTTTATCATATAATCTTTTGTTAATTCCTCCTCCGTTTTCCACTTCAATATAATTTGGTATAAATTTTTTATAAATATATCCTTATTATTCAATAAGATCTCTTCTAATTTAGATATTCCATTCTCAAAGCCAATTTGTTTATCAATTTGTAACCTTTGGTTCACTTGAAAATACTGTAACCAGGAGGTGAAATATCCTTTTACTTCCGCATAATCCTTTAGGTGCCAAGTTCCTTCTTTATTTTCTATTAACTGTCTGTATGTAGGCCACTTTGTTTCCATGTTTTTTCTTCTTACTGCCACTACCTCGAGGGGAGAGATCCACCAGGGCGTCTTCGGCTCAAAGTATCTTTTATATTTTTGCCATACATGATATAGCGATTTCCTGATAACATTGAGCCGAAAACTACTCCTTTTTTCAATTTTCTCCCTCATCAAGTAGTGATGCCACCCAGAGGCTATTCCCAACCCCTCTAAATCCAGTAGGTCGGTGTCTTCCAATGTGATCCAATCTTTCAGCCACCATAGTGCCGCTGCATCATGGTATGCTTCCAGATCGGGCATTCCGTATCCTCCCCTATGAGTGCTATCTATCATAATTTTATATCTGATTCTTGGTCTTTTTCCGTTCCAAATAAACTTGGCTAGATCTCTTTTCCAATCTTTAAATATATCTTCTTTGCCTAGTATTGGCAAGTTTTGAAACAAATGAATCATCCTAGGAATTACACACATTTTCACTAATGAGATTCTTCCCAGAAGGGATAATTTCAATTTATCCCAGGTTGCAAAATTTGTCTTAATTTTTTTCCAAATTGCCTTATAATTCTCTTGAATTAAATCTATTCCCTTGACGGTTGTTTGAATACCCAGATATTTTATTCTTTTCACTATTTTCAATCCTGTTTTTTCCTGTAATGTTATTTTTTCAGCTTCCTCCAAGTTTTTTACCAGCATATGCGTTTTATCATAATTGATTTTCAGACCGGCTAGGTTTCCATATTCTCTTATTTTTTCCAAAGCTTTGGGAATGCCTTCGATAGGGTCCTCCGTGGTGATAATAATATCATCTGCAAAAGCTTTTGTTTTAAATCTTTTCTTACCAATAATTATTCCTTTTATCTTTTCTTCTTCTCTAATATTTTTTAAAAGAATTTCCAATGTAATTATAAACAGAGATGGCGAGAGGGGGCACCCTTGTCTTGTGCCCCTTGTTATATTTATTTTATTTGATAGTTTCCCATTTATTAAGATTTTTGCTCCTTGAACTTTATATATTGATTTAATTGCATTTTCCATCATACCTCCTAATTTTAATTTTTCTAATACTTTCAACATGAATGACCACGAGACCCTATCGAAGGCCTTCTCCGCGTCAATGGCGAGCAATGCTGCTCCCTTGTCTCTACGACTCTCTAAGCATTCCAATATATTTACTATATTCCTTATGTTATCTTTTGCATATCTCCCTTTTATGAAACCAGCCTGGTCTTTATGAATTATATCTTCCAAAATTATACTCAATCTCTTGGCCATAATTTTTGCGAAGATCTTGTAATCGCTATTTAACAGTGAAATCGGTCTATAATTATCTGGTTTATCTAAATTGGCTTGGGGCTTGGGTATTAGTATTATTTGGGCTTCCGTCCATGATTGAGGAGTGTTTCCTTTTTTCAGAATTAAATTCATTAGTTCCCTAAGGGGTTCTAATACCTCCTCTTGTAGTTCTTTATAGAATTCTAATGGGAGCCCATCTGGACCAGGGGCTTTTCCTCTTTTCATATTCTTGATTGCATCTGCAATTTCTAGTGTTGTTATTTCTTTATTTAACAAATTTATTTTTTCTGTTGGTATTTTTGGTAGGTGATATTTTGTTAAAAAATCATCAATTTGTTGGGGTGATGTTTCTTCCCTTTGATACAAATTTTCATAGAATTTTTGAAAGATTTTTGCAATCTCTTCTGTTTTATAATAATATATTCCCTCCGATTCTATTCTATTTAATATTTTTTCATTTTTTCTTTTTCTTATTTGCCACATTATCAATTTACTGGGCTTATTGGCCCATTCGAAATTTTTATACTTCCAATATTGTATTTGTCTGTCAATCTCATAATCTATTAATTTTTCATACTCTGATTTCAGTAATTTAACTTCTTGCTCTACTACTTTATTGTAATTTTTATATATTTTCTCCTTTTTCTTTATTTCTTGAAGAATTTTTTCTTTCTTTTGTTCCCTGTCTTTCCTTATTTTAACACTTTGTGATATGAAAAAGCCACGCATCACGGCTTTGCCCGCGTCCCAAGCCACTAAGGGGTCAACCTCACCGTTATGGTTCAATTCAAAATATTCTTTTAATGCTTTTTTTGCTCCCTGTATGGTGTTGGTATTATTTAGCATAAAGACATCCATCCTCCAGGTTTTGGGGGTGTTTTCTTTTTTTAATGAGAGAATTACTGGGTTGTGGTCCGAAATAGTCTGTGGTCCTATCTCTATTTTATGAATTCTTAATGATAATTCTTTTGTGATCCAGATAATATCTATTCGGCTCGCCGACTGGTGCCGTGCTGAGATATGTGTGTACTCTCTTTTTAAAGGGTTCTTATACCTCCATGCATCCAATAAATTTAAATTACTTATAATATCCATAAATTTTGGGGGTAATTTTCCATTTAATTTTCCTTTTCCTTTATTCCGTCCATTTTTATCTAACTCTGGGTCTACAATACCGTTCACATCTCCCATCAGTATCAGTCTTTCCCCTACGTAATTCATTATCTGATCTCCCAATCTTTTTATAAATTCTTTCTTGCTCCCATTGGGTGCATAAATTCCCACCCAAAACCATTGTTCCCCTTCAATTACTGTTTTTACTATAATAATTCTTCCCTCTTTATCTGTCCAAATTAATTCCGGGTTCCATTTACTTTTTATGTAGATCACAATCCCTCTTTTCTTTTTTGCATCAGCTGCAACAAATTCCACTCCCAATTTATCATTTTTTAACACTCTAACATGTTTTCTATTTATATGCGTCTCCTGGAGACAGATCACATCCAAGTTTTGACTTTTTAATATATGTCCCACCCTATTTCTTTCTTTTTTATTGTTTAGGCCGTTCACATTCCAAGAAATTATTCGCATATTCATATTTATTAAATATCAATTTAAATATATGCGTTGGAAAAATAATAATAAAAAAATTATTTTTACAAATATTTTTATTATTATTATTATTCTATATCTCTAGACCAAGCAGAAACAAGGGTATACATTAACTATAAATCTATTGAAGTGAGCTACTATACTTTCTATATTTACCTCTTAATTATTGCCTACAACATCAAAAGTAAAAAGCTTCTGATAATCACGATAAAGCTTATGCTTGTTGGTATTATCAGCATTCTAATAGTTGTCCATCTTCTTTTTCCTCGTCTTCTTCCTCGCCATCTACTTCTCCAGCCGCCTCCAACTCTTCCCCGCTGAGATCCTCTATATCATCTCCCTTTCTCTGGGTTTGATCTTTAACTGTCTTTAATTTATCTCCCCCCAGTTCTTGTGCATAAGTTCTATAGAATCTGTCCGCTGCCTCTGGCGTGTCGAATCTTCTCCATCTGCCCTTGAAGGAGAATGCTATTCCCTGGGGGTATTCCCATTTAAAAGAGATGTTTTTTGCTTTTAATGGTTTAGCCAGAAATAAATATTTTTTTCTTTTGTGAACCAGTCTAGGTGGTATTTCTTTCATAATGTATATTTCCGTTTCTTCCATGATCAGCTTTTTTTGTGCTTTGGTTTTTAGAATTTTGTTTCTTAGCCACATGTTCGTAAATGATACAAGACAATCTCCCGGCCAATTGTTTGCTTTCGCTTTTTTAGAGTTAACTCTGTAGACTTCCTCTATTCTAGTTTCGACATCAAGCTCTTCTAGGTCTAGCCATTTTGCCAGGGCGCTTACTAGACGTTTTTCTATGTTTTCGTTGGGTAATTCTGGAATGTTCCTGAATCTCAGGGATTTCTCCTTTAATTTCATTTGCATCATCGCAAGAGCATCTTGCGATGCTTCTAGGGCGGCGTTTTGTTCTTCCATGTCCTTCTTTATCTTCTCTAATTCCTTCTTCCCCTCTCTTTTCTCTTTTGCCATGTTTTTCAACGTTGTCTCCAGTGATTGGTTTTTATCTTTTATCTCTTGGGTCAATTCCATTGCCTTATTGGACTTTTCTTCTATATTGTTTATTTGTTCTTTTATTTCATGTTTTTCTTTTTCGCTAGAGTCCATTTTTCCTTCCATATTTTCTACTTTATCTTCCAATTTTTTTATCCTTTCATTCATCTCCTGTTTAATTTCTGAGAGGTCTTGCTTAATTTTCCCTATGTCATTTTTGAAGTCTTGCTTGATCTCTCCTATGTCGTTTTTGAGACTTAAAATCAGCTCTTTGAGGTCCAATTCATGCTCTGCTAATGAGGTTCTTCTCTGATTGGAGGTTCCTGTCGCTAGGTTCTTTTGCTTGTTCATTTTATATAGGTTGTCCTGCCAAACCTTGTTTGACCACACGATGTCGCTCTCTGTCTTATACACCTCAGGAGTGTTATTGTGTCTGTTGAGGTCAATCTGTAACCGCTGGGAGTCACTTTGTTACAGATTGCAATAAGCTTTTCTCCTCTAGGTGTCCTGATGTTGTAATTCACATCACTTCTGGTTTCTTTGTAGCCTTGTCTGCTTAGTCATGTTTCAATTTAGAAAGCCGTCGCCATTTTATTTAAGATTTTATTCATGAAAAAAAAGGATGAATAGGCTTGAATAAGTCTTTAAGAAACCTCCCCCACGTATATAAAAAGAATCGCGGGGGTGATATGTACAGAGAAGAGGGATCAGTTTAAGTCCGTCGCTCCCCTCCTCCACACAGGGCTGTTTAAAAACATACAGATATTTTTTGGTTCAGTTCTAGATGAATGTAGCTTTATTCTTCAAAGCTCGGATCAGCTCCGTTTTGTTTCTTGCGTTAAAAAAAAGTCCCCAGCTTTACGCTCTTTTTGGTCTCCCCCTGACAGCACTTCTTGCTTCTTGCTTCTCTCCCGCTCTCTCTCACACCCCACTTTATATTGTTAATTCTTCCAATTTTCCCTTCCGTCTCAGTGGGGGTGGGTGGGTATTTAAACATTAAATGTTCTCAGTGTTATGCACAATTCTCTCTCGCCCGGGGGGGTTATTTAGAAGGGTTTGTAAAAAGGAATTTTACCGTGCACGATCGCGTCGGGTTTCGGCTTTGCTGGTCTCCGTGCTCTTTCTCCGTCGCAGTGCCCGGTTTCTCCCCCTCCTTCCGATGTTTCTGAAGGTCTCCGGGAGAACCTTTAGGGCACCGCCGACTCCTCAGGCAAGAATCACCTTCTTGTCCCTTCGTGGGAGGTCGCTAGCCTTGCAAACCCCCCGCTTTTGCCAGCTTTAAGTTCGGGGGCTACAGAGCTCCCGTTTTTAGCCTGATCGCGACCCGCGGTCAAAACCGGAAGTCCCGCAACACGTGGCCTTTTTAAGGGAGGACATGATTAATAGAAAGTGTCTGTTCAAGTTACAGGGAACCAAGTTCAGGGAAGTTACAGCCAAGTTACAGGGAACCAGGCAGAGGGCCTTCTCGGTAGTGGCACCCGTCCTGTGCAACACCCTCCCACCAGATGTAAAAGAGAAAAACAACTACCAGACTTTTAGAAGACATCTGAAGGCAGCCCTGTTTAGGGAAGCTTTTAATGTTTAATAGACTACTGTAATTTAATATTCTGTTGGAAGCCACCCAGAGTGGCTGGGGAAACCCAGCCAGATGGGCAGGGTATAAATAATAATAAAATGTTGTTGTTTGTTGTTTGTTTGTTTGTTGTTGTTGTTGTTGTTGTTGTTGTTGTTGTTAATTTAAAGATCCACTGCCCTATTCTGCAATCTCTGGCTTCTTTGGCACGGAGGTGGGAAGGCACTGTTGGAGGAGTATTCTCTGTGCCGGATGAGACCAGCAAAGCCATATCCTCTGGTCTGGATTTCTGAGGAGTGATATTTATCCAGGCCATGGTTCTTCTTTCTCCACATCTGCCTCTGAGTCTGGTGGTGGATTGTGGCCAGAGAACATGTCTTATCTCCACATGAAATCCGCCAGTTCCCCTTCCGTATGAAGTTGTTTCTTCTCATTTTCACCAAGGACCTATTTTCTCTATCTAACCGCTTCTTGATCTACAACCAACTAAATCATTGGCTTCTTTTCCAGGTCAGCAGCATTCTGTCACCAGTCCATCACATCTATAATAACTTCTTGGCTTGGAGGCTGTGTACAACATTTAATGTTATTAGTTTCCCACTTTATGACATTGCTTTCAAGAGAGCAATGCTATCCAGTAAATGCTGGGACCTTTCCACGTGGTTTAATAAATGTGCTAGCTGGAGTGAAATTATTTTTGAACAATGAAAATTGACATGCTGCTAAACCAATTCTAGAGTCATCTGAAGATAGAAATGCAGAAGAAGAACAGTTAGGATTAAGAATACCCAGTGTATGCCATGTCATAAGCTTGATTTCAAATTCAAATTGAAGTGGTTAATATTTTATTTAAATGTGTTCCATGATCAAGTGCACCATTGTTATTAATATGTTTCCAAAATTGGTCTGTAATGCCAGTGTTTATATTCAAATGCTTCAACCAGACAGAGGGCTTTCTCGGTAGTGGCACCTGCCCTGTGGAACGCCCTCCCACCAGATGTCAAGGAAATAAGCAACTATCTTACTTTTAGAAGGCAGTCCTGTTTAGGGAAGTTTTTAATGTTTAATGCTGTATCATGTTTTTAATATTCGGTTGGGAGCCGCCCAGAGAGGCTGGGGAAACCCAGCCAGGTGGGTGGGGTATAAATAATAAATTATTATTATTATTAAAGCATTTAAATCAAAAGACTTCATCAAAAGACAAGGGAAGTGTGTATGCTTTTACATTATATGTATTTAGGCTAGAACCCCTGAACACTAACCTGGGGGTAAGGCCCATTGAACATAATGAGACTTCTAAATATGCATAGGATCATGGTTGTCACAATACATTTTGGCACCTGAGCTGAACCACAAAATGATGGCCTCCACTGGATGGGGGTGACACTCGGCGCGCCCCGCCCCGCGACTCCCAAGCCTAGCCTAATGCTTTGAGGGCATGGCGTCCGTACAGGCTACCGCTCTCGCACGCTGTCCATACAGGATGCCGTGCGAGAGCGGCAGCCTGTATGGACTGCGCATGTGCGACACCCCGTACGGAGTGTGCACGCGCGGGATGCTGCACTTGCGCAGTCCGTAGGGGGTGCCACTCACGTGGCAACCTATACGACTGCTGTGCACAGGCAGCAGCCCGTAAGGCCACAGTGCAAGAGTGTCAGCCCATAAGGCGCAGCCCGTAAGGCCGCCATGCGCCAGCAGCACCCCGTACAGAGTGCGCATGCGTGGGATGCCACACATGTGCAGTCCGTATGGGGTGCTGCACAGGCGCCGCACCGGGTACCATTTGGGCTTGCTACACCAGTGTCTACATCAGGAATAAGGGTGTGTGTGACAAATCAGTCTTGTTCTTTGGTTGAAGTGGGAATCGGAGACCATCACAGGACGGAAATGGGCCTGCTTTGAATCATGCTGGCCAGGTGAAGGGCCCAGGAGACCCCAGAGGGCAGCCCCCACCATTTACTCTCTAGGGGTACGAAGAGACTTGGCTCATAAGTACTGAGGTAGACATTTATTCATCTCATTAACCATGACTACCACTTTTAAAGATGGTGGCCCAAACATCAAGATTAGAAAAATGGCCCGTTGGCTAAATTTCGCCCAAATTTAACAAAAAAGGGTCTCTAATCATTAAAAGGTCCTCTAATATAAGCCTGTGCAGGCCTTAAGTATTTGATTTGATAAACAATAAGCGAGATTGTAAAACGCTTTTACACGGTGTACATGTTAAGGCATGCCTTCCTTTTTTAAAATGAAAACTCGGAGTCTGGGTCCCTGCTTGCTGTGGTCCCAGTAGATCAATACCCCCTGTACCTACCTCTCAGCAGTCCTGGTTCCCTGTCATTGTTTCTGTACACACACATATTGTTTTTTCTAACTGCAGGATTTGTTTTCTCTTGCTAATTAATTAGTCAAAATGCACATCTGTTTCCTATACTGCACCATCAGCTCTAATCAGTCACTCTTAGGGATAAATATACATACTGCTCTCTGTGCAACATGAATTTATTAAATAGATAAACTAGTGACCAGATAATCATTCATTACAGTAGAGTCACTGGTTTGTACCTTTTAGGCTGGCACGATTCCTGTTCCTCAACTGCTTCCAGGACATTAAAGTATGAAATGGGAATCTGGAAACATACCAAGCATTTCTAGAATTCATTTGTTGAAAGACAGGTGTCACAGCTAATTAAGCTTGCACCCTAACACATCTTAATCAATATTGAAAATAGCCTGTGCCGCCACCACATGCAGCTACTGAATTATTATTGTTGTTGTTGTAATTGTTGCTGCAATTTTCACATTGCTTTGCCCTCTAAGTACTTGAATTTAGCTGGGACAGTCGCATTTGTCAGAGTCCTGGCCTGAAACAAACTACACATTCCATGTGCCATAATTTTAAGAAAGCAGCTATGGCGTTGTTGCTTGCAATATCTATGGCAGCAAAAGCTGAAGCTCAGGTTAGTGAGCACAAAAGGTTGTCCAGCAAACTTCTACTGTACTTTGTTTTCTTGATATTTGCTATGCAATGCAAACAATTATGATTAATTTTAATTCTAAAGTGCCATATTCCATCATGGTAGTAAAGATATAGGTTGGAAACAAACCAACAGTAACTGTATACCTTTATTTTGTGATTTGGGCAGCTGGAATGAGAGGAAATGGGGAAAGAGAGGAAGCCCGTGTGTGTGTGTGTGTGTGTGTGTGTGTGTGTGTGTGTGTGTGTGTAAAAAGGTCTGAATCCCTTCTACTGAGAGCCTTGAAAAGCAAATGCTCTTAGGCAGCCTAGTCCTGAATTTAAAGCACACTTGGAGGGGTTAGAAGAGGGTTCCATAGTGAGGAACCTTGCAGAAGCTCGGAGGTATTTTTATTCTCATTTTTTTGAGAACTCAGCCCTGGTTTTAACAACAGACGCCTGTGCTGATCACTGGTGAGGTCTCAGAACAATTGAAGTTCTCTGCATCTAACTTAGCGGCAAACATCAGTACTAGATGACTTGGGGAAAACCACCGGTGTATTCTTCGCTGTGAAGCTTTCTTGACCATCGAGATATATTAGCTGCTGGAGCCTTTGTTATATATGTATTTGTTGCTGTATCTGCATTTATCATCGGTTTATAATGCGATGTTTAAAGGGGGGAATAGATCAGCAAAAATATAAATATATGCCCCAGAACCTCTGCATTCTTTTATGTGAAATATAAGCCATGAAGTTATTCAGTTCTTAAAGCCATATTTTATGGCTGAAAACTGGGATTCATCACACACCACTGCAAATTTGATTATGGCCATTGATGCTGAGGTATTCATGAAAAGAACTGTGAATGATTCTCTCTGCCACCCCCGCCCCATTTTTGTATTGCATTGATATCCTTATCTTTCTGTCCATGAATGATTTCCCAGTAGCAAAGGAAGACACCCCATGCTGGGATTTAGTGTTCAGTGTAAAACAATGAGAAATGTAATTGTATACGGTAATGACACAGATTTCTGCCAGTAGTATTATAAAATACAATTGACAGAAAAATGAGACAATTTTTTTTTTTGGTTTTTTTTATTCGGCAAGCATAGAACTAATAGCACTTATGTGACCTTGAGAAAACGCTAAATCCATTTAGTAGCTCTGTGGAGAAATTCAAATAATCCCCATTCTAGCTGCAATGGCTTTGTCTTTAATCTCCATGACAGTGAACCTTACCCACTATCATTTGTTCCTGCCTTTTTTCCAGGGTTATTACAGAGGTGGTACCCAGACGCTTTGGTGGGCTCCTTTGATACTTCTTGACGTAATGAAAATTTGAACACTGCCATACGATCATGCCCTGTGAATCATATGAAAGCCTCCCAGAGCAAAGCTTCATGAGGTGCAGCTACACCCTGCAGGCCCAGAGAAAGATGTCCTTGGCTCTGAATATTGCGGAACATGAATTCCTGCCTTTGCTGAGCTGCCTAATTGGCGGTTAGCATCACCCTTTGGCATATGTGGGCGGGCTGAAGGGGCTTATTTCAGTCCTCTGTCTGGCAAAGGAGGTGGTACAGTGGTACCTCGCTAGACGAATGCCTCGCGACACGAAAAAATCACAAGACGAAAACGTTTTGCGATTTTTTGGCAGACTCGCAATGGCTGTGCCATAGAAAACTTTGCAAGACGAAGCAGGGCAGGGGCGCCGCGAGGAGAAAGTCAGACCGAGCCTCCTCCGGGGAGCCCGCCCGCCTTGCGCTCCCACTGCCGCCATCGCTCGGCTTCAGCAGGGTGCCGCACTGAAACGGCCGCGGCAGCCGAGTAGCAGCTGGATCCCCCCTCACTCTCACCTGCAGAACCCCGAGGGAGTGGAGCCCCTTCTTTGGCTTGGTGCATGGGAGAGGCCAAACAGACAGCCTGCCTGCCTGCCTGTGCGCGAATGGGTTGTCTGTCTGGTTGAGCGTGAGGGTCCGGCCGCTGGGGAAGGAGGCTGGGAGCCTCTCCCTGGCCCTCCTCCTGCTCCCCCCCTCCCCAGAGCCTTTAAAACTTCCTGCCATGGCGGGTCTGTTGGCTCCTCTTTTTTTGCACTACTTTTCCCCCATAGGAATGCATTACAGTAATGTGTGAACACCCATACAGGTATGAGGCTATGGGAATAAGAATGCATTTATATAATTCATACCTGCACGACAAAGCCTGATCCCATCTGCTTGAATTTGGTGGGAACTTTTCACGGGACCAGGTCCCTCCAAACCTTTAAAGCAATCAGTGTTTCTAAACAGCACTCCATAAGAAATGGTTAAGAATTCCAAAGAGCTGCACTATGCTTCCCCCACCCCCCGAAAGCAATGATGTGCCCATGAGGTTTCTGGAGCAAGAACACTATTATCATAAGGAAACCTCATTTGTGTTCTATTGGTGACAATTGGTAGCTATTTTCAAAGTTTTTCAACAAACAAAGAAGAAGACTTGCATGTAAATCTTTTATATTTGCAAGCTATGATTTATTGTCTATACCGTTCTCCCCTCTTATTGCGTTCATGTGTTCTATGCTCCAAACAACATCAAACGACAATGAAGTGGAGAAAAAAATCTTTCATTTATGAAAGGACTTAATTACGGCATTTCATAAAAGTATTTGTTGGTTTGCATTTCCTTTCTTTTCATAGCATAATAAGCTGTTTTTATCAAATAATAATCCTTTCTCATTTAAAATTTCATGTATTCTTACAAATATATAAAAACCCTCGGAGGATGTCCCCGTGTATGTATTGTTCATATGCAGCTAAACTTCTGCTGAAAAAGGACCAAAGCAAAAATCTCCCCTTGCTTACAAACTCACTCTAATAAGAAAATCCCTCCTGGATCAGACCAAAGGGCCATTCTAGTCCACCATTCTGGAAATCCCTGCAAGCAGGACATGAGGACAACAGTCCTCTCCTGCTGTTGTTTCCCATTCATATTCAGAAACAGCCTGCTATGACCTGTCAGGAAGAGAGAGTCACCCTCATCTTTAAGCAGAAATACACTGTGAATACATGAATTCAACCACTGCAGCATGCTTGGGTGGGTATATGTAAAGACAAATTTTGTTGTATTCATCTTCACATATGTGTGGGTTTTTTTACTCATGTCTCTTACATATTTTAATAAAAGTTTGCCCAATATGCATTTCCCCCCAAACAATTTTTCTGTAATATAATGCATTTAAAAATTATTTTTGCTAATATATACATTGTTTGGGGGGAACTGATACCGTAGCTGTGGCTGGAGAGGAAGGCAATTCATGCTTACAACAGGAACTCCAGATCGAAGTGTTCTACCCAATCCAGGTATATGAAGTTGGTGCCTTGCCAGAGGCGCAAACCAAAGAGCTCTTGTCCTGTGGCTATTTGCCTGTGGCACAGAGACTGTGACAAATAGCCTTGGAAAACTGAGATATCATGAGCTGCTGTTTTCCAGGTGAGGAGACGTTTCGTTTGTGCCCATCTGATCAGTATTATTATCCTGCTGTTTGCTGTAGCTACTGTGGCTTCACTATCCTTTCTGGAAAAAAATTGCGCAGAAGAGCAAGGAAAGGGCACTACTGGAATACTTTGGGATGGCTGTGCATGTGTTTTTGTTTGTGTTTGTGCTGCTGCTGCTGCTACTTGGCCCATATATGAGGTTACAATAGATGGGGTTTTAGGAAGGGCTAGCAGTTTCAATGGGAGCAGGGGGATTAGGGAGTGATCTCTGTGCTGCTGGGAGCCAGCGTGGTGTAGTGGTTAAGAGCGGTGGACTCGTAATCTGGTGAACCGGGTTCGCTTCCCCGCTCCTCCACATGCAGCTACTGGGTGACCTTGGACTAGTCACACTTCTCTGAAGTCTCTTAGCCTCACTCACCTCACAGAGTGTTTGTTGTGGAGGAGGAAGGGAAAGGAGATTGTTAGCCACTTTGAGACTCCTTAGGGTAGTGATATAGCGGGCTATCAAATCCAAACTCCTCTTCCTCCTCCTCCTCCTCCTCCTCTTCTTCTTCGTTGATGACTGCATTTCATCTGCTGGTAAGGGTATCTTTTTCTGCACTTTGCTGCTCCTTTATTTGGAAAAAAACATGATTTGGGGGTTCAATATTTTATACAAAACAATATACCGTTACGCATGGCAATTTCTTCTATTGGAGATAGAATAGGCCTAATCGATTGGAGCAACTACCAGAGCGGAAGGACACAAATGTTAGCTGCTGTCAGATTTGCAATAAGCACCTGTGGAAGAGCAACAGGGCTCCTTCGATAGATCTCTGGTTCCATAGCATTGAAAAATTGCCACTGCAGAGAAGCTTATGCATCAAATCTATGTCATCAGGGGACAGGTAGAACAGGACACTATTTTCTTTCTTTCTTTCTTTTTTGCAGAATGTATTCATTTTATTTTTCATGCTAAAAAGGCTGACAGCACAAAGACACTTCCAGCCCAATAGGCCACAGTGTGCTTTTTTTGGGGGGGGGGAGAAGGGGGAATTAATGATGATCATCTGTTGATGTTGTTTATGATGCTTTGTCCCTTTGTCTCATGAATATGATAATGGTGAGTGTCTTCCTCTATATTAGATCTATAACAAGAGAGAAGATTGCTTCATCTGCCGTGCCATTATAGTTGTCTGGCCTTTTCTTTGGTCCAGAGTTTCATTTGTTTACTGGTGTGTGTGTGTGTGTGTGTGTAATGTCAAATTACAAGATGTGCAAGAAACAAACTAAAATAAAACGCAGTACAAACATATGTAAATTAAGTATGTGGTATGAAAATATCACAAATGAGCCTTCTCTTTGATGAAAAATTGCCCAGTGCTTGTGTTGGACTAGGACTTAGGAGACCAGAGTTCAAATCCCTCCCTCAGCCCTGAAGCTTGCTGGGTGACCTTAGGCCAGTCACTGCCTCTCAGCCTAACCCAGTGACGGGCAACCTTTTGAGCTTGGTGTGTCAAAATTCGCCAAAAAACCAAGCATAACTCGGGTGGTGTCGGAGGGCCTGGTATGGCTACTCTAGAGTAACGACTCCAGCATGGTCTTTTAAGGTTTTTATTAAGTGCTGATTATTTACAGTGTTCAGAGCAGTAAAAATGCATCCTTAAGGTGAGGTGTCTGAACTCCCGAATGGCGATTGGCGCGTTTTCTTCCAGCACCACAGCTTTGGCAAACCCAACCTCTTCCCCCTACGTTTGCGTCGCAATTCGGGAGTTGGGGGAATTGGCCTCCCCCCTGTGCGTCCTACTTCCTGTCCCACCTGAGGCATGGGCTCCACAACCTTGCCTGAGCCTCGGACACCACTTCCTGACTCTCCGCTGGAGGCAGAGCTCTCCTTACTCTCTCCCGCGCTTGGGGATGGGCTGGAACTTAAGATGGGAGGGACTTCCCTGTATCCCTCATCCCTCACATCCATCCCCCTCCCAGGCTCCTCTCCCCCCCTTCCTAGTGGCTCTCCGCTTGCTGGGGACGAGTGAAACCCCAAGAAGTCTGTGGCATCCGAGCCTGTGGGTGTAAAAATTTCCCCCCAATCCTGCGATCTTTCTCCTTCCCCCTGAGAAGACGGGAATCCCAAGAAGTCAGTGGCGTCAGAGCTGGTGGGAGTAAAAATGTTCTGCCAGTCCTCTCCTGCCTCTGACGTCGTTGACCTCGGTGAAACCCACACCTCTTCTTCCGTGTCCTCAAATTCCGCTTCCCATCTCCATGGAGAGCTGCTGCCTGCTATCCCTTCCTCCTGCCCCTCCCCCTCTCCCTCCCTTTCCATGTGCCAGGGCTTGGGCCTGTGGGGGAACAGGGCGTGGAACTCTTCCACTAAAAATTCCTCAGGTACTTCTGTGGCCGGTATCCACTCATTGTGGGACGGCGGAGTGTCCTCCCATGCTATCAGGTACTCCAGTCCTCTCACCCCTCTCCTTGAGTCTAAAATCTCAGTTGCCTCATTGAGCTGTCGGGCGTCTCCCGTCTCCCCCCCTCCCTCTGGAGGCTGATCGCTGTCCCTGAACCTGGTACTTTCCCTGTACGGCGACAGCAGCGATCTATGAAACACTGGGTGCACTCTCATGTCCTCCGGCAGTGCTAGCCTGAAGGCTACCGGGTTGACCTGTTGCGTGACCGTGAAGGGGCCCAGCCTCCTGGGTGCTAACTTCTTGCATCGCCCCCTGGTGGGAAGACCTTCCGAGGATAACCAAACCTTGTCCCCCACCCTGATGACCTCTCCCGGTCGCCTGTGGCGATCTGCCCCCTTCTTGTACGCTTCCTTGGCCCTCTCCAAATGTTCTCTGAGCTGCTGGTGCACCGTCTCCAGGTCCTCTGCCCAATCCTCTGCCTGTGGGCCCTCTTCCTCCTCCTCCCCCTCCCTCTCCGGGAAAGATCTGAGGTCGCGCCCGTAGTTGGCCTTAAAGGGCGACACCCCTGTGGAGACGTGCACCGCATTGTTGTAGGCAAATTCTGCCAGTGGCAGGCGATCCACCCAGTCCGTTTGCCTCTGGCTGACGTAACATCTCAGGTACTGCTGCAGAATGGCGTTGACCCGCTCCGCCTGTCCATTGGTTTGCGGGTGCCTAGCCGTCGACAAGCTGACCTCCACCTGCAGGAGGTTCATGAGCCGCCGCCAGAACCTGGAAACAAATTGGCGGCCACGATCCGAAATAACCCTTAAAGGCAATCCATGCAGTCTGAATACGTGGTCAACAAACAGTTTGGCCGTCTCTTCTGCCGAGACCGCCCTGGCACACGGTATAAAATGGCACATTTTGGACATGAGGTCCACCACCACCAACACTGCGGTCTTGCCCCTGGACGACGGCAGGTCTGTGATGAAGTCCATGGACACTACTTCCCACGGCCTGTGCGGTGTGGCTAAGGGCTCCAGCAAACCAGCTGGTGGCGCTCTGACCACCTTTGCTCGCTGGCAGGTGTCACATCCCCTTACATAATCCCGAACATCCTCCCGCACCCCTGGCCACCAGAAGTGTCTCATGACTAGGTGAGTGGTTTTGTCCCTTCCAAAATGACCCGCCGTTGGGTTGTCGTGCATCTGCTTGAGGGCCTTACCTCTCAGCTGTTTGGTTGGCAGGTACAGGGCTCCCTTGTAAAAAAGCAAACCCCTCCTTTCCTCAAAGTCTTTGGCCTGCTCCCCCCCTCTCAGTTCTCTGAAGATGCGGGTGGCAAATTCATCAGCTGCTGTCAGTGCTGTGAGTTCTGCCTCGCTCACCACTGTTGCTCCGCAGGACCATGCTGATGGGGGGAAAATATGCCTGGGTGCCGGTGGCAACTCCTCCTCCATGTACTCTGGCTTGCGGGAGAGGGCATCCGCCCTGACATTCTGCTCTCCCGGGATGTAGTGGATGGAGAAGTTGAAGTTCGAGAAGAACTCTGCCCACCGTATCTGCCGCTGGTTGAGCACCCTGGCAGTTCTCCAGAACTCCAGGTTCTTGTGGTCTGTGCACACCTGGATGGGGTGCTTGGCGCCCACCAGGAAGTGTCGCCAGTGCTGGAACGCAGCGTGGATCGCGAGAAGTTCCCTGTCAAACACTGTGTAGTTGCGTTCCGGCTGGGTCAGCTTCCTGGAGAAGAAGGCACAGGGTCTCCACTCTCTGTTGGCGTCCAGTTGCAACAGAATCGCTCCCAGAGCCTTGTCCGAAGCATCTGTCTCCAGGCGTAGGGGCGCATCCTGCACCACGTGGAACAGGTGCTGGTCTGAAGCGAATACCCTCTTGAGGCTTTCGAACGCTGCTTGCGCCTCTGGTGTCCACCGGAACTTCTGCTTGCCTCTCAGGCAGTCGGTGATAGGAGCCGTGACGCGAGAGAAGTTCTTGATGAACTTCCTGTAGAAGTTCGCGAAGCCTAGTAGGCGTTGGGCATCTTTGCGCGTCCTGGGGCTGTGCCAGTCCAGGATGGCCTGCACCTTGTCCTTGTCCATCGCCAGCCCCTTGTCTGACAGCTTGTAGCCTAGGAAGTCCACTTCTTTGGTGTGAAACTTGCACTTCTCCAGCTTCACATACAGGTGGTTGTCCTTCAGGCGCTGCAACACCTCCCTGACATCCTTCACATGCTGCACCGGGTCATTGGAGTAGATAAGGATGTCATCCAGAAAGACCAAGCAGTTCTTGAAGAGGAGGGACCCCAGGACGTGGTGCATGAAGGCCTGGAAGCATGCTGAGCCCCCTTGCAACCCGAAGGGCATCACCAGATATTCAAAAGAGCCCAGAGGCGTGAACATCGTGGTTTTCCATTCATCACCCTCCCGGATCCTAATCAAGTTGTACGCCCCCCTCAGGTCTAGCTTGGTGAAGATCTTGCCCCTGCGTGCCGCTGTCAGAAGATCATCCACCCTGGGCATGGGGAAAGCCAATGGCTCTGTCACCGAATTCAGCCGTCTAAAATCCACCACCAGACGGCGCTGTTGCGTGTCTTTCTTGTCCACCCAGAAGACCGGGCTGCCCCCTGCTGCCTTGCTTTCTCTGATGAACCCCCGCTTGAGGTTCTTGTCGATGAAAGCGCGCAGATCCTCCAGTTCCTGATCTGACATGGCGTACAGCTTGGCTGGGGGTATAGTTGCCCCTGGCACCAGGTTGATCTGGCAGTCAAAAGGCCTGTGTGGGGGTAGGTGGTCGGACTCCGCTTCGCTGAAGACCTCCTGCAGGTCCCAGTACGGCTTGGGTATTGCCTCACCCCCCTTGACGTGCATGGTGGCCACCGTGGCTATCGGAGGCCCCTCCCCTGGTTGGTGCTGCATGCAATGTTCCAGACAAAAGTCCGATCCAAAAGTGATGCATCTCTGGTGCCAACTTATGGAGGGGTCGTGGCGCGTCAGCCAGCTCATGCCCAAGACGATGGGGGGGTCTGAGATGGTTGTGACGTTGAAAGCCAGTGTCTCTGAGTGCCTTCCCACCGTCATTCTCATGGGGGGGGTTTGATGCGTGATGGCCCCTCCCAGCAGCTCTCTGCCGTCAATGGTGGCCACGTGCAGGGGAAAATCCAGCTGCAGAAGTTGGATCTGGTGCTCTTCCGCAAAGTTTCTCGAGAAGAAGTTGGCTGAGGCACCACTGTCAATTAAGGCGAGGACTGTCAGGGGATAGCCATTTGGGAGCGTGAGCGTAACTTCTAGAACCACTCCTGCTCTGGGAGGGGTGGGCTGGCTGTGCTCCTCTCTGTGCGGGTGGGCGGGCGGGGGCTGTTGTCTGCTGACTGTGCCTGGCCGCTCCCCCTTGTCTCCTGCAGCCAGGCTGTCTCGTTTCCCTGCTGTGGTGCTGCGTCAGCTGGGGAAGGTACAACCGTTCCCGCCTTTCCTTGCCACTCTCTGCGATGAGGGCAGTCTCTGACGCGATGCCTGGGGGAGTTGCAGAGAAAGCAATTCCCGCCTCTTCCCTCCTTGCGTCTTGGCGCCGCCGGGGTTTGAAAAGCCCGCGCGCGCGCGCTCCTCCGATCTCCATCGGTTCCGGCTCGGGGCTTGGCCTGGGCGGGTGTGGGGGCGGGCCCTGGGGTGGGGTTTGGTGATGTGGTCTGTCCTGGGAGCGTGGGAACCAAGGTTTTGCTGCGCGCGTCGCTTGTTTGTCATTCCATCTGGATTCCTGTCTCACCCCCACCGCTAGCGCCGCTTTGCTTAACTCATCCATAGTTCGCGGTTTGGGACCTCTTGCCAGCTCATCCTTAACGTCTGCGTGCAAACCCATGTAGAAGGCTGATTTCACTGGCTCACTTTGCAGATCCCACCCCAGTTTGTGCACCAGCATGGTGAATCTCGCCCAGTAGTCCCTAACTGTCGATTTTCCTTGTGTTAAGTTATGAAGCTCCTCTTTAGTGGCCTCCATTTCACTGTCACTAGCGTACATTATTTTTAAAGCTTCTAGAAATAATTTTGCGTTCTTCATGCAAGGATTTTTTTGCGCGATGAGCGGTCTTACCCATTCTCGGGCGGCCCCCGTCAAATGCTCTATGATAAAGGAGACTCTGTGCGCGTCATCTGGGAATTCTGCTGCATGCAATTCCAGCGCATAATTTATTTCTGTCTCGAATCCTAGGTACTCCCTAGGGTCGCCGCTAAACTTGGTGACTAGGCTCTGTCCCCTTCTCACTTGGACTAGCTGCGGCTGGGGCACCCCCCCACCTCTAGCGGCTTTCTCCTCTTCCAACTTCTTCTGTAGGTCCAAAACCATCACCCTTAGCTGTTTCTCAGTCTCCTCTTTTGTCCTCACCTGGTCCACCAGCTTGTTCAGCTCCTCCTGCGCCCCTCGCGCTTCCTCCTGAGCGGCATGCAATTGCTGCTGTGCGTGCGCTGTGAGGTTCTGCAGCTCCTGCTTCGCTGCTTCGGCCTCCAGCCTCCAATGCTCAGCCTCTTGAGCGCTCATCGCTGCACTCCAAAGTAGCCAAAAAAAAGATTCGGGAGTTGCTGTCGGAGGGCCTGGTATGGCTACTCTAGAGTAACGACTCCAGCATGGTCTTTTAAGGTTTTTATTAAGTGCTGATTATTTACAGTGTTCAGAGCAGTAAAAATGCATCCTTAAGGTGAGGTGTCTGAACTCCCGAATGGCGATTGGCGCGTTTTCTTCCAGCACCACAGCTTTGGCAGACCCAACCTCTTCCCCCTACGTTTGCGTCGCAATTCGGGAGTTGGGGGAATTGGCCTCCCCCCTGTGCGTCCTACTTCCTGTCCCACCTGAGGCATGGGCTCCACAACCTTGCCTGAGCCTCGGACACCACTTCCTGACTCTCCGCTGGAGGCAGAGCTCTCCTTACTCTCTCCCGCGCTTGGGGATGGGCTGGAACTTAAGATGGGAGGGACTTCCCTGTATCCCTCGTCCCTCACAGGTGGTGTGTCACTTCGAGGAAAAAACCATAATTTCGCAATATTTATAGTTTAAATAACAAAAATGTATAATTGTAATATATAACTGTATTTAATAAACCAAAAACTAATTATTTAACTAAACCAAACCAAAAACCCCTTATTTATCACAAAGTGCCCAGAGTTGTTGAGCTTTTTGGGGGGAGCTGCTGACCAAAGTTTTGGAGGTTTTTTTGGGGGGTGCAAAAGTTGCTTTGCTTTTTGGAGGGGGAAAGCTGTTGCACTTTTTTGGGCGGGGGAAAGAGAACATAAATAAATGACGAATAATACCTTCCCTGGAGCTAACACGCAGCACCGACATAGTCTGCCAAAGCGCCAGAAAAAACATCACAGAAAGGGTTAAAAAACCAATCTCTGGCTACCAGCAGCAACAACAAAAAAGATCCTGGTTTTAACAGCGGAGACAAGGAGACAAGCTGTAGCATGTGGAGGAGCGGCGGCGTGTGTCATAGGTTCGCCATCACTGGCCTAACCTCTACCTGTAAGGGTGCTGTGTTGCCTTCTCACGAGTAACGCGCTCCAAACTCTGTGACTGGTTTTTACAGAGTTTTATTATATACATATGTACAAGACAGAGCGATAATGACCAAAACTGTCTAGTCCGAGTCAGAATCCGGAAGTGGCGCGCGTCTAGATTGGCACCAACAAAGGAACTTGGGAGCCCGCAGCTTCCGCTTTTGCTCCCGGCGTTTGTCCCCCCCTGCGTTCCTGGGGTGAAGGGGTGGGGACGTTCCCTTCCCACGCCCCTGAACTGCTCAACTGAGGAGCAGGTTCTCTGGTCTCTGACAGTTCTCCCTCCACAGCGCTCAGGTCCAACACTTCAGACCTTCCCCACTGCTCTTGTGAGTCACCAGCATCCTCAAGCTCTCCACCGCTGCGAGAGCCTCATCACCACCCTCGAAGCGAGGCTCTGAATCAGCAGCGTCTCGGAGCCCTGACACCATCCCTCTGGGCTCCTTGCTGACCCCTGGTGGTCCCCTGACACTACCTCACAGGATTGTTGTGAAGAGCAGGAGAACCATTTACACCACCTTGAGCTCCTTGGAGAACACGTGGGATATGTGTAATAATAAATATGTCTAACAGTCTTGTGCGCAATCATTGGTAAAAAAAGGAATAAAAATAAAATATTATAAATTGAGTGAAAGAAATACTAAAAATGCTGGGAATACTATGTATGCTAAATACTAAGTATATTAAATACTAAGAATCAGAGGGGAATATGGAGGGGAAAATGCATATAAGATTTTATGTTATCCTGTATTGTGCTCTTCTAGTACTGTATAAAGCTCATTTTCCAGTAAATTCATCATCATGTGTATTTTGCTTGGCTCTGAAATAATATGTTAATTTTAGGTGTTCGGTCCCCCCCCCCCTTTTTGAAGCCATTCAGTGCTAGAAGGAAGAGCTGAAAATTTCCTGTGTTGCCTCAAAGTCTTGCAGTAATTAAGAGGCTTAGCATGAGATGTAAACCAACTACCGGTATTCCTATTTCTGTCTGATACTTCAGTACAGCAATATGGTTCTGGTTTTTTTTGGGGGGGGGATTTGTTACTGTAGTATCCTTCATAATCTGTCCTCCCCTAGAAAACCCTTTGCACTTTATGGATGCTGTCTTTTCTCCTCCCCCCCCCCAGTCTTAATACTTTTAGGTGAAATTTTCTATTTCTGAGTCTTGACTCTAACAGCACTTGAAAAAGTAATAAACAGTACAATTCTGTGCCGCAACCTTATTCAACCATATTTACCTGTGAGTAAGTCCCATTTAATTCAATGCCACTTCTGAGTAAATAAATAGATACTAAAGTTATTTTGCTTATGCAAACTTCCCCTTAGGCCTTTTAGAACATTGCTTACTATACTTTCTTGTTCAGTGAGCTGGAGGTTACGAGGAAGCATAGGTGAAAATTTTAATGGGACTCTACTGCTGCAACAGCAACATTAGCATATACAGCCATTATTCTGATAATGCACAAGCGAATCTTATGCAAACAAAACTATCGGAGTTATGAAAAGAAAAGGAGGCAGACAGATGAGGAATAAACAGAGAAGGTGAAATGGGTGCAACCCACACCCCTTTTTATTTTCTTCTGCCCACTACCAATTTCCCTGGCGACTTCCTGCATCCCCAAGTGGATGCTCAAGCACTACAGAGCTTCTATTGTTGTTGTTTCGATTGGGTTTTTATAAACAAGAATAATGTTATACAAACAAGTATACCATGTTTTCTCGTGTCATTCGTATCTCACAAAAAATGGCATAATAAATGTGGAAAAATATCTACAAGGTATGTTTCATTATTAGTGGTCAATGTAAGTTCTTGCTTCATGAATTGGTTCAGGGGTGGCCAACTCCCAAGAGTCTGCAATCTACTCACAGAGTTAAAAACTGGAAGTGATCTACCCCCTTTTTTAGAGTTCAGGTCAAAGAAGTTGTTGAGCTTTTTTTTTTTAGGAAGGAGGAAGCCCAATTTTGGGGGGTTCGGGTCAAAGTTGTTGAGTTTTTTCAGGGAGGAGGTAAAATGCTGAGCTTTTTTTAGGGGAGCCACAGTTGTTCAGCTTCTTGGGGGAGAGCCAGTGATCTACCAGTGATCTACCTGTTGGTTTAAACAATTTGGAAGAATAAAAGGGGAAGAGGGGGAGAGGGAATGGTGAGTGGGGTGGTTATGCTTCTATTCTTCTACTTAGTGTGTGTGTGGAGGGAGTTACTTGTATCAGTGTTACCTGTATGGGTTCTCTTACTATTCACTTGTATTTCCTTGGTGGTGAGAGAGGTTGCTGGTGGCTTAGGGCAGGGGTCCCCAAACTTATCCGGCTTCGGGCCGGTGCCCACCGTGCCGATTGCGCGGCGGGCTGGAGGGTGGGGGAGTGTGCGCCTGTGCACACGCGCGCACACTCTTACAGGTGCGGCAGCGCGCTTCTGGGTCGGAAAAAAGCACCAAAAATCATTTGTGCGCATGGGCCTCCCCAGACCCGGAAGTGCACCGGAAATGACGTTTGCGCAAGCACGCAAACGTTATTTCTGGTGCATTTCCGGGTTGGGAGAGGCCCATGCGCATGCGCACAAACGATTTTCGGCATCTTTTTCCAACCCGGAAGCTTGCCGCCACGCTGGTGAGAGCAGGTGGTGGCAGCGGGCGGCGGGGGTTGTCGCGGGCCGGATAAAAGAGGCCTACGGGCCGTATACGGCCCACAGGCCTTTGTCTGGGGACCCCTGGCTTAGGGTGTGGTTGGTTGTCTTTGGTTGGCTGTAGTGAGACTTGTTTTTGTATGTGAGCAGGGTGTGAGTGTGTATCTTTGAATCAGGCTAGTCAGATTGATTTGTATGCTGTCGGCAGATTCTTTTTGTCTTTTTGGACTGTCTATGTGATACAGGGGAGCCATACCGGGGTGAAGGCGTCTTCTATTTGTCCCTTTGTCAGTATCAGTTTATTGGTTAGTTTTTCTAATAAATCGTGTCCTCCCTCAAAGAGGGCACATGTTGAGGTGAGACCTGGCAACCAAACCCTTGTGTTGTGGGTGGGTACCATTGGATAGCCACAACACCTGATTGGTAGGTCCCTTGATGCTAGGTTTAATCTGACCAATGGGATGCTAGCCAAATAGATCAAGAGACCTATATATGCCAATGCACATGACCCAGAGCTTTCTCTCTTGGTCAGTGCATCGGAACACCTGCCCACCTCTCCCTATATTTAGGGCTTGCGTGCTTGACCTTGCTATGCCATCATGTGTCGTCTGTCGTTGGGACAAGGGCACAGCAGGAATTTTCCCCACTTGGCTGATTGGCTGGTGCCATTTGGGTTCCCCCTGCCGCGTAGCAAATTGTCACAACTTGTAAGGTTGCGGATAGGCTCTGGTTCAGGTGATAGGGATGGGGGAACGCTCTCACCATCCCTATGTGAAGGGGTATTCCGTTAAAGGAATCCAGGGACTCAATGTTTTGGTCAACCCCTGCGAGGGGTTGTGCCTGTGCCTGAGTCCAAGGGGACATCTGGGTGGTGGACATAGCATGTCCCTGGCTTCCCGCCTATCCAGGTGTTCACCCTTGGCTGACCTATGCTGGTGCCCTGGGTCAGCGCTACCTGCAAGGGTGCAGGGAGCTAGTCGAACCAGAGCCTATGCAACCACTCACTTGCTGTAATCCATAAAGTTGTGGCCTAAATTCTGCCAAAAACCAAAACAAAAATTTGAGTCTTGTGTGAATTTATTTAAGCGGGAGGTTTAAAGGTCTAAACACGCAAGGCTGTTTCCCATACTATTGAGTCTTCAAATGAGTAGCCTCCCGACCTAAGCACTTCCTCCTTTGCTTCAATACAGATCCAGCCGGAGTTTTAATTCAGGATGGGAAAGGCTTGCTTTCCCCCCAGATTTGTTCTGATCCATTAACTTTCCCCCCTTTTCCATTTTACTTTATGCAGTTTAAGATATGTTGATAACTGCCCTCTTAAAAGTAGTAAACAGCTGCGGGAAATGTCTTGGGCTGCCCTTAACGATTCCACAGGGAAATACAGCCTTGCCAACTTTGAATAATAATAGCCGAAGAAATAGTCATTTCCCTCCTTGGTTTTGCAGGAGGGCAAGGTTGACAACAGAATCTTGCTAGCGTGCCTGGTGTGTGTCACACTCCAGCAGACTGCTAATGAAAATTCTGTCTTGTAAACCCTGTAGTGTGTTCACAATTATAATTAGTGCTAAGCTTAAAAAGGGTAGGGGGGAGGACAGCTTTGTGGGGAGAAAAAGGTAACCAGAATCTAAAGCAAGCACATTAGCCATTTTTTTTAAAAAAAAATTCACAGGTTTGCAGGTTCCAAATTACCTGACCTTGTTTCTAGAGTAGCTCTAATGCATTAGTGATCCACTACACTTTTTACAATTTTATTTCCAGGAGTAGTTTAGGCAGCTGTGTACCCACTGTTTACTGCAGTTTTTAAGTGACTTTTGTTTTTCTTAAAAGCTACAGCTTCCCCCCTCCCCCGATATCTGTGAGCATAAAATGAATCATGATGGAGCCATGTGATCAGACCAGTATTCCTTTTCACAGTGTGATTACATTGATGTGCATGTGTCTACTAAGAATGTGTGAAGTTTACTTAAACCCATTGTCCTGTTTGCAAACCACAGTGGCCAAACAGATGCCTGTGGGAAGCCTGCAAGTTGTAAGGCTGCAATTGCGCTCTCCCTGCTTGTGATTCCCACCAATTGGGAATCAGTAAATTTCTGGAGGCTACATGTCAGTGGTGGATGTGGCCGTGGAAGAAAAAAATGAGCAGAGTAATGGATTTGACTCTTATCTTCTGCTGTAGGCTGCATTCCAGTCACGCAGAAGTCAGCCCCCTACATTGCTCTGTACAGTGGTACCTTCGTTCCCGAACGGCTTAGTTGCCGAACAAATCGGCTCCCAAATTATGCAAACCTAGAAGTAAGTGTGGACATTTCTCGGAAGCTCCTGAAGCCAATCGGAAGCCGCACCTTGGTTTTCGAATGGTTTCAGGAGTTGAACGGACAGTTGAATGGTTTCAGGAGTTGAACGAACAGATTAAGTTCGAGAACCAAGGTACCACTGTATTCAATCCAGTCAAGCAAGAGGAAGAAGAGGAGGAGGAGGAGGAGTTTGGACTTGATAGCCCGCCTTTCAGGGGCGTAGCGAGGCGCCGCGACACCCGGGGCGGCAAATTGCCATGCACCTGGGGGGTGCGCCGTCGCTACGTAACGACGTGGACTTTTTACCTTTTTACCGGGAGTCTGGAGGCTCAGCTTGGGAGTCGCGGGGGTGGGGGCACCAAGTGGCACCCCCCAGAGTGGAACCCGGGGCGAACCACCCCCATTGCCCCCCCATTGTGACGCCCCTGCCGCCTTTCACTCCCCTTAAGGAGTCTCAAAGCGGCTAACAATCTCCTTTCCCTTCCTCCCCCACAACAAACACTCTGTGAGGTGAGTGAGGCTGAGAGACTTCAGAGAAGTGTGACTAGCCCAAGGTCACCCAGCAGCTGCATGTGGAAGAGCGGGGAAGCGAACCCGGTTCACCAGATTTTGAGTCCACCGCTCTTAACCACTACATCATGCTGGTGTACATTGTAACAGTTCAAGGGCACATTCCAGTCAGCAAAAGTGCTTGTGGGAGGTCCAGTGAGAGGAGTGGCCTGGAGAGTGGACATGGGACTCAGCTATACAGCTGCAAATAAAATACTTTAAGTGTGTTTTAAGGGCAATATAATATGTGACATTAGATGGCTATGGTGAGCCTTATGGAAAATTCAGTGTTTTGTTTTTTTAATGTTTTTTTAAAAAAGCATTTTCAAAACGGTTATTATATGTGTATTGTGAGGGACAGGGGATATCGCGAAGTCCCTCCCCTCCTGAGTTCAAGCCCATCCCCGAGCACAGGGGAAAGCAGAGAGAGTTCCGATTCCAATGGGGAAGCAGGAAGTCGTGTCCGAGGCTCAGGCAAGGTAGAGGAGCCAGGGTCCCAGGTGGGACAGGAAGGGGCGAATAAGGGGGGGAGACCCATCCCCCCAACTCCGGAATTACGCAGAAAGAGGAGGGGAAAGAGGATGGGTCTGCCAAAGCTTTTGTGTTGGAGAAAGACGCGCCAAAAGCCATTCGGAGGTTCTGGAACCGACTGACCACATCACTCCGTGTAAATAGCAATGACTTCAGCACTGTAAATACGCAGCACCAATAAAAGAATAAAATGCAGAGCTGCGTAGCGTCGTTACTCTGAAGTAGCCCACTCCGGCCACTGTGACAGCAACCTCCGAATCCTTTTTTGGGCTACTTTGGAGTTGCCGGGATGAGCGTGTCAGAGGCGGAGAGATGGCGGCAGATCGCGGAGCAAGCCCAGCAAGAACTGCAGCAGCTGTCGCTGCAGGCGCAGGGGGAATTGAAGGCAGCTAAAGAAGAGACTAAGAAGGTCCAGGACGACCGGCTACAACTTGCGGAACAGGTGAGAGCGCTACAGGAAAGAGAGCAGGAATTAAGGGCGGTGGCGGTAGACCTCCAAAACAAGCTGGATGCAGAGAAAAACAAGGCGGGAGGGGCACCCCAAGTCCAAGTGCTGCCAGGAAGGAGAGCCGGGACCCTAGTAAGCAAGTTCAATGGAGACCCGAGGGAATATCAGGGCTTTGAGACTGAGATTGTGTATGCTCTTGAGCTGCACCACGATGAGTTCCCTGATGATGAGCACAGGGTAGCGTTTATTGTGGAGCACCTTACCGGGGCAGCCAGGGAGTGGCTAAGACCGTTAATCGCAACAAAGAATCCTTGCATGAAGAATGTCAAACTATTTCTAGAAGGTTTGAAAACGATGTATTCGTCCGATAGTCATATGGACCAGACTAAGGAGGAACTTCATAATTTACGCCAAGGAAATATGACAGTTCGCGCGTATTGGGCGAAATTCACCATGCTGGTGCACAGATTGGGGTGGGAACTAGAGTCACCCCCAATGCAAGCGGCGTTCTACTTGGGGTTGCATGAGGAGGTGAAGGATGAGCTCTCGAGAGGTCCAAAGCCCAGTAATATGGATCAGCTGAGCAAAGCGGCTCTGGCGGTGGGGGTGAGACAGGAATCCCGGTGGAGCGACAAGCAAGCAACGCGCGCAAAGCGGGCTTGGTTCCCACGGTCGCAGGAGAAGCCACTCCCCCAACAACCCTTTCAAGCCACGCCTGGGGCCAGCCAGGACCAGGAACCCATGCAGATTGATAGCGCGCGCGCGGGGGCTTTTCAAACCCCAGCGGCGCCAAGACGCAAGGAGGGAAGGGGTGGGAATTGCTTTCTCTGCAACTCCCCCCAGCATCTCGTCAGAGACTGCCCACATCGCAGGGAGTGGCAAGGAAAGGCGGGAACGGTTGTGCCCTCCCCCACTGACGCAGCACCACAGCAGGGAAACGGGAAAGCCTGGCTGCAGGAGACAAGGGGCAGCAGCCAGGCACAGTCAGCAGACAACAGCCCCAGCCCACCCACCCGCACAGAGAGGAGCAGAGCCAGCCCACCCCTCCCAGAGCAGGAGTGGTTCTAGAAGTGACGCTCACGCTCCCAAATGGCTATCCCCTGACGGTCCTCGCCCTAATTGACAGTGGGGCGTCAGCAAACTTCTTCTCGAGGAACTTTGCAGAACAGCACCAGATCCAGCTTCTGCAGCTGGATTTTCCTCTGCACGTGGCAACCATTGACGGCAGAGAGTTGCTGGGAGGGGCCATCACCCATCAACCCCCCCCATGAGAATGACGGTGGGAAGGCACTCAGAGACACTGGCATTCAACGTCACCACCATCTCAGACCCCCCCATCGTCTTGGGCATGAGCTGGCTGGCGCGCCACGACCCCTCCATCAGTTGGCACCAGAGATGCATCACTTTTGGATCGGACTTTTGCCTGGAACATTGCATGCAGCACCAACCAGGGGAGGGGCCTCCGATAGCCACGGTGGCCACCATGCACATCAAAGGGGGTGAGGCGATACCCAAGCCGTACTGGGACCTGCAGGAGGTCTTCAGCGAAGCGGAGTCCGACCACCTACCCCCACACAGGCCTTTTGACTGCCAGATCAACCTGGTGCCAGGGGCAACTATACCCCCAGCCAAGCTGTACGCCATGTCAGACCAGGAACTGGAGGATCTGCGCGCTTTCATCGACAAGAACCTCAAGAGGGGGTTCATCAGAGAAAGCAAGGCAGCAGGGGGCAGCCCGGTCTTCTGGGTGGACAAGAAAGACATGCAACAGCACCGTCTTGTGGTGGATTTTAGACGGCTGAATTCAGTGACAGAGCCAGTGGCTTTCCCCATGCCCAGAGTGGATGATCTCCTGACAGCGGCACGCAGGGGCAAGATCTTCACCAAGCTAGACCTGAGGGGGGCGTACAACTTGATCAGGATCCGGGAAGGCGATGAATGGAAAACCACGATGTTCACGCCTCTGGGCTCTTTTGAATATCTGGTGATGCCCTTCGGGTTGCAAGGGGGCTCAGCATGCTTCCAGGCCTTCATGCACCACGTCCTGGGGTCCCTCCTCTTCAGGAAATGCTTGGTCTTCCTGGATGACATCCTTATCTATTCCGATGACCCAGTGCAGCATGTGAAAGATGTCAGGGAGGTGTTGCAGCGCCTGAAGGAGAACCACCTGTATGTGAAGCTGGAGAAGTGCAAGTTTCACACCAAGGAGGTGGACTTCCTGGGCTACAAGCTGTCAGACAAGGGGCTGGCGATGGACAAGGACAAGGTGCAGGCCATCCTGGACTGGCACAGCCCCAGGACGCGCAAAGATGCCCAACGCCTACTAGGCTTCGCCAACTTCTACAGGAAGTTCATCAAGAACTTCTCTCGCGTTACGGCTCCCATCACTGACTGCCTGAGAGGCAAGCAGAAGTTCAGGTGGACACCAGAGGCGCAAGCAGCGTTCGAAAGCCTCAAGAGGGTGTTCGCCTCAGACCAGAACCTGTTCCACGTGGTTCAGGATGCGCCCCTACGCGTGGAGACAGATGCTTCTGATAAAGCTGTGGGCGCCATTCTGTTGCAACTGGACGCCAACAGAGAGTGGAGACCCTGTGCCTTCTTCTCCAGGAAGTTGACCCAGCCAGAGCGAAACTACACGGTGTTTGATCGGGAACTTCTTGCGATCCACGCTGCGTTCCAGCACTGGAGACACTTCCTGGTGGGCGCCAAGCACCCCATCCAGGTGTGCACAGACCACAAGAACCTGGAGTTCTGGAGAACTGCCAGGGTGCTCAACCAGCGGCAGATACGGTGGGCAGAGTTCTTCTCGAACTTCAACTTCTCCATACACTACATCCCGGGAGAACAGAATGTCAGGGCGGATGCCCTCTCCCGCAAACCAGAGTACATGGAGGAGGAGGCGCCACCGGCACCCAGGCACATTTTCCCCCCGTCAGCATGGTCCTGCGGAGCAGCAGTGGTGAGCGAGGCAGAACTCACAGCACTGACGGCAGCGGATGAGTTTGCCACCCGCATCTTCAGAGAACTGAGAGGGGGGGGGGAGCACGCAAAAGACTTTGCAGAACGCAGGGGGCTGCTTTTCTACAAGGGTGCACTGTACCTGCCCACCACCCAGCTTAGACGTACGGTCCTCAAGCAGATGCACGACAACCCAACGGCGGGTCATTTTGGGAGGGACAAAACCGCTCACCTAGTCATGAGACACTTCTGGTGGCCAGGGGTGCGGGAAGATGTTCGAGACTATGTACGGGGCTGTGACACCTGCCAGCGGGCAAAGGTGGTCAGAGCAGCGCCACCGGGATTGCTGGAGCCCTTAGCCACGCCACACAGGCCGTGGGAAGTGGTGTCCATGGACTTCATCACAGATCTGCCTTCTTCCAGGGGCAAGACCGCAGTGTTGGTGGTGGTGGACCTCATGTCCAAAATGTGCCACTTTATACCGTGTGCCAGGGCGGTCTCTGCAGAAGAGACAGCCAAACTGTTTGTGGACCACGTATTCAGACTGCATGGATTACCTTTAAGGGTTATTTCGGATCGTGGCCGCCAATTTGTTTCCAGGTTCTGGCGGCGGCTCATGAACCTCCTGCAGGTGGAGGTCAGCTTGTCGACGGCTAGACACCCGCAGACCAATGGACAGGCGGAGAGGGTCAACGCCATTCTGCAGCAGTACCTGAGATGCTACGTCAGCCAGCGGCAAACGGACTGGGTGGATCGCCTGCCACTGGCAGAATTTGCCTACAACAATGCGGTGCACGTCTCCACAGGGGTGTCGCCCTTTAAGGCCAATTACGGGCGCGACCTCAGATCTTTCCCAGAGAGGGAGGGGGAGGAGGAGGAGGAGGGCCCACAGGCTGAGGATTGGGCAGAGGAACTGGAGACGGTGCACCAGCAGCTCAGAGAACACTTGGAGAGAGCCAAGGAAGCGTACAAGAAGGGGGCAGATCGCCACAGGCGACCGGGGGAGGTCATTAGGGTGGGGGACAAAGTTTGGTTGTCCTCGGAGGGCCTTCCCATCAGAGGGAGGTGCAAAAAGCTGGCGCCCAGAAGGTTGGGCCCCTTCACGGTCACGCAACAGGTCAACCCGGTGGCATACAGGCTGGCACTGCCAGAGGACATGAGGGTGCACCCAGTGTTTCATAGATCGCTGCTGTCGCCATACAGGGAAAGCAGCAGGCTCCGAGGCAGCGAACAAACCCCCGAGGGAGGGGGGGAGAGGGAAGGCAGGGAGCAACTCAATGAGGCCACGGCCATCCTTGATTCACGGAGAGGGGTGGGGGGCCTGGAGTACCTCATGGCATGGGAGGATGCTCCACCGTCACAGAATGAATGGGTCCCAGCCACTCAGATACAGGAGGAATTCCTGGTAGAAGAATTTCACGCCCTCTTTCCCCATAGACCCAAGCCCTGGCACATGGAAAGGGAGGGGGAGGGGGAGGAAGCACGGGAGAGCAGTTCACCATGGCGCTGGGAAGCGGAGTTTGAGGAACCGGAGGATGAGGTATGGGTGTCACCGAGATCCACCCAGTCAGAGGAAGGAACAGATTGGCAGAACATTTTCACCCCTACCAGCTCTGACGCCACGGACTTTTTGGGATTCCCGTCCTCCCAGGCGGAAGGGGGGGGCTCGCAGGACTGGGGGGAGGTGTTCACACCAACGGGCTCGGAAAGCACTGAGTTCTTAGGCTTCCAGTCGTCACCGACACCTGGGGGGGACCTGGGGAGGGGTGAAGGAGAGCTTGGGAGGGGGGTGGATGTGAGGGACAGGGGATATCACGAAGTCCCTCCCCTCCTGAGTTCAAGCCCATCCCCGAGCACAGGGGAAAGCAGAGAGAGTTCCGATTCCAATGGGGAAGCAGGAAGTCGTGTCCGAGGCTCAGGCAAGGTAGAGGAGCCAGGGTCCCAGGTGGGACAGGAAGGGGCGAATAAGGGGGGGAGACCCATCCCCCCAACTCCGGAATTACGCAGAAAGAGGAGGGGAAAGAGGATGGGTCTGCCAAAGCTTTTGTGTTGGAGAAAGACGCGCCAAAAGCCATTCGGAGGTTCTGGAACCGACTGACCACATCACTCCGTGTAAATAGCAATGACTTCAGCACTGTAAATACGCAGCACCAATAAAAGAATAAAATGCAGAGCTGCGTAGCGTCGTTACTCTGAAGTAGCCCACTCCGGCCACTGTGACATGTATAGATTCCACCAGTGTCTAAAGAGAGGCGTGGAAAGCCACATACACCTTCCAGGTTAGAGGTTTCCCAGCCATGATATATTTATTTCAAGTTTTGATGAAACCTATTGATGTACTTTAGTCAGGCTTGTTGTGAAGGAAAGCACTCCTTCATTGGTGTGGAGAAGATCTGAGCATTGGTTCAAAAGCTATTAAGGCTTTCCTGACATGGGCATAGCCAAGGGGGGCGGGCGGGGGGCAGCTGCCCCTCCAAATCAATCAAAATCAGGACAAATCAGTACAAATCTGAGGTTCTGCCCCCCATAACAAAAGCCTGCCCACCCTAACAAAAATCCTGGCGACGCCCATGTTTCCTGACCCATTAAGGCCCATGGCAGCAGCTACTGGCAAAGTTATACAGTGCATGCTCAGATTCATTCTAAAGCTAGAATGCTGCCAGTACCCCAGTGTTTGCAGGGGGAGCCACCTAGTGGAGTCTGTATGGAATCCTTCAACTATGGAATGTTACTTCTCAGGGAATTGGGGGAGAGGGATAAAATGCATGGTGGTCTAAACCACAGAGCCTAGGGCTGGCCGATCAGAAGGTTGGCGGTTCAAATCCCCACAACAGAGTGAGCTCCCGTTGCTCGGTCCCTACTCCTGCCAACCTAGCAGCTTGAAAGCACGTCAAAGTGCAAGTTGATAAATAGGTACTGCTCCGGCGGGAAGGTAAACAGCGTTTCCATGCACTGCTCTGATTCGCCAGAAGTGACTTAGCTGTGCTAGCCACATGACCTGGAAGCTGTACGCCAGCTCCCTCGGCCAATAACGCGAGATGAGCGCCGCAACCCCAGAGTCGCCCATGGCTGGACCTAATGGTCAGGGGTCCCTTTACCTTTATCTTACTTCTAAGAGAATTGGGGGAGAGGGATAAAATGCATGGGGGCAGAGATATCAATGCCTCATGCTGATATTCTGTCTTCAGAAAGGGGGGTGCAGGTGGTGGAGGGGAAAGCTCACAAGGTGTGTGTCTGGAAAGGAGCAACTCAGTCCACCATTGGGGGTTAGTGACTGAAGAGGGGGAAGAAGGAAAGTGAGCTCAATGTAGACCATGGATTGGGGAGTGGGAGAGACTGGGGGAAGTTGGAGGAGTGTTCTGTACAGTTAATGGCTTCAAAATCAGCTGGAAAAGGACAAATGATCCATCTTAAAAGAGACAGCCAGTCTGATGTAGTGGGTAGAGTGCTGAGATCAGATTTGAATCCCTGCTCAGGGATGAAGCTCATTGGGTGACCTTGAACCTGTCCCTTTCTGCCTTCTGGCTGAACCACGGGTTTGTTGTGAAAATAAACAAGAAAGGCAGAAAACTGCACCTATTGACTTGCTCGCAAACACACACACACACACACACACACACACAGAGTGGTTCCTTGGTTCTCAAACTTAATCTGTTCTGGGAGTCCATTCGACTCCTGAAACTGTTCGAAAACCAAGGAGCGGCTTCTGATTGGCTGCAGGAGCTTCCAAACTGGAACACTTACTTCCAGGTTTGTGGCATTCGGGAGCCAATTTGTTTGACAACTAAGTCATTTGGGAACCAAGTTACCTCTCTCTCTCTCTCTCTCTCTCTCTCTCTCTCTCTCTCTCTCTCTCTCTCTCTCTCTCTCTCTCTCTCTGTGTGTGTGTGTGTGTGTGTGTACATACAGAGAGAGAGGAGATACAGACAGACAGACAGACAGACAGACAGACAGACAGACAGACAGACAGACAGACAGACACTGCAGTCTTGGTGGCAGTTCATGTGAATTGTGATTCAGTCTGCTGTGCATAACCTTTCCAACAGGTTGTACTACAGTGCAAAGTTTGGAGCTGTGAAAGGAAGTGTAATGGACATATAACTGATAACCACTTGCATTCAAAAGCTAATAGTTATAAAACAAACGACTTTCATGTTTGACAGAACCTAATACTTTAATAATATTAATTTTCCTTATTTGCACTTTCTTAATAGTTCCAGTTTTTTTCAAGTAGCAAAGGTGCTTGGGATATTTGCTTACTGGCACATGAAGCAACCTCGTGAGGGTGGGCTCATGCACATTTATTTATAAGAATAAATAAATAAATAAATCTCTATGTGGGACAAGAAGCTACAGTTAGAACTGGATATGGAACAACTGAGTGGTTCAAAATTGGGAAAGGAGTACGACAAGGTTGTATATTGTCTCCCTGCTTATTTAACTTATATGCAGAATTCATCATGCGAAAGGCTGGACTAGATGAATCCCAAGCCGGAATTAAGATTGCCGGAAGAAATATCAACAACCTCAGATATGCAGATGACACAACCTTGATGGCAGAAAGTGAGGAGGAATTAAAGAACCTTTTAATGAGGGTGAAAGAGGAGAGCGCAAAATATGGTCTGAAGCTCAACATCAAAAAAACCAAGATCATGGCCACTGGTCCCATCACCTCCTGGCAAATAGAAGGGGAAGAAATGGAGGCAGTGAGAGATTTTACCTTCTTGGGCTCCTTGATCACTGCAGATGGTGACAGCAGTCACGAAATTAAAAGATGCCTGCTTCTTGGGAGAAAAGCAATGACAAACCTAGACAGCATCTTAAAAAGCAGAGACATCACCTTGCCGACAAAGGTCCGTATAGTTAAAGCTATGGTTTTCCCAGTAGTGATGTATGGAAGTGAGAGCTGGACCATAAAGAAGGTTGATCGCCGAAGAATTGATGCTTTTGAATTATGGTGCTGGAGGAGACTCTTGAGAGTCCCATGGACTGCAAGAAGATCAAACCTATCCATTCTTAAGGAAATCAGCCCTGAGTGCTCCCTGGAAGGACAGATCGTGAAGCTGAGGCTCCAATACTTTGGCCACCTCATGAGAAGAGAAGAATCCTTGGAAAAGACCCTGATGTTGGGAAAGATTGAGGGCACTAGGAGAAGGGGACGTCAGAGGACAAGATGGTTGGACAGTGTTCTCGAAGCTACGAACATGAGTTTGACCAAACTGCGGGAGGCAGTGCAAAACAGGAGTGCCTGGCGTGCTATGGTCCATGGGGTCACGAAGAGTCGGACACGACTAAACGACTAAACAACAACAATTTATAAGAATATTTATAAACTGCCAACTCATTTAAAAAAATACGACAGAGTACAATCGTTAAAATATCGCAAGTGTCCTAAAATGCAGAGCAGATGACCAACTAAGTAATTCTCAGATTAATTCTCTAAAAACCAAAGCAAAAAAACCCAAACAACCATTTTCAGCAAGCAATGAAGTACGAAAATTGTCGGTGCCCAGTCTGATTTCAATAAGGACAATGCATGTTGGTTTCAGTTCATGCAATGTTCCTGGAAGTAGTTTCCTAATCCTCGTAATGGCAGAGGGAGGTGCTTGCTCAGATGGCAGAACATTAGTTTGGCAGAAGGAGCAGCAGTCCTGCGAAAGATCACGGAGAGGGATGGATAGCACTTAGGCAAGCAAACAACTGGATCAATAACTGGAACGGCTGGATCCCGGGCAGAGATTAATATGAATGAGATGTCCAGCCTCATTGACTATGTTTACCTAATTCCTTCCAACATCAATATTTTTTATGGTGCGGTTACCTAACTTGGTTTCCAACTTGCTGCTTAATCTATAAAGCTATTATTACCTGCTTGTTGATTGGAGAAGCAGCGGGGGGCAGGACTGCTCTGATTATGCCTTTATTATTGCAGGGATGCCGGATCCAGGGAGAGAGAGGAGGTTGACAGGGTTCCTGGCTTTCCAAATGCTCTCAGCAGGCTCCAAATTAGTAGCAAGTGCCACTGCATCTGTTTCAAAAGCAAACCCAATGAGTTTTATTGTTTCCCCAGACCTTCTGAGTTGTGCCCTGCACACGGCCTGCTCCCTGTCACACGTTTTGGTTAGCTCGTAATTAAACACTGCCAAGAGAAAGGCTAGTCTCAGTAAACCATCTGGATCTCCTTGCTCTAATTTACTCAAATGCACCAGAGACTTCTGCGCTGTTTCTCTGGATTCCTCAGATAAAGGCTATATGAATGCAGCCGCAAAAACGTTGAAGTTAGCAGAGATAAAACAACCAGCAGGTACTTAAGTTGAAGGATATGAGGTGGAGAGAAAGCCCCACACTGTTTTCCTTTTGGGTAGTCACCCAAAGATAAATCTTTGGTAATGAGATGCCACGCTGGCTTATTAGAGTCCTGATCATTTAAAATGTAAATCCTGAAGAATGAGTGAAAAGCAGCAATCTATCAGAGAAGCTTTCTGGTTTGTGTGCGCATGTTTTTTTTCCAAATAAATAAAATAAAACAAGCATGCCAGCTGCCTCTTTTATCTTTTACAAACGACACACTGCCACCTTGCAATTAGCAGTACTGACAACTCTTCATGTTACCAGATAGGAAAAAAATGTAAGAGATTCTGACTAAGTCCTAGTTTTTCTCACTGAGGTGGCAAATCTGTATTTTCAGATCGTAGGTGGGGGATCAAGTGAAAGAATGCTCCCCCACAGGAAAAAAGAAAAGAAAAGACCCTACCCCCCCAAAAAAATCTAGATCAGTCTAATTTGTATTTTATTTCTATTATGAACATGTCATCATTAGGGCTGCAAGCTTGAACTGGTTAATCAGTGGAAGAAAACGACGGAAGATAGAGCCACAGAATTAAAGAAAAGAAAAGAAAACAATCTCAGTTAATTAGGCAAGTGAACCTGTCACCTTGTGGAATGGATTCCGTTTCTGCTTCCCAAAGTACCTGTGCTTTTGAAAGCAGAATTAGAAGCACAAATCAAGGAAAGGAAGCAGCTGGATGTAAAAGGATGCTGAGAGGGTAGCCACTTAGGCATCGCAGAAAAAGAGGGCACAGATTTGCATAAAAATTGCACATGCTCATTTATATGTCTAGATGCAACCTTAGAAATAATGACTATGATTCAACATGAAATACAATATGTTATCACCATAATGTTGGAAGATGCAGCCAGGTGACCTGTGAGCCTGCTTCATCTGCTGTCCAGGTGTTCTTTGTTGACGGACACCTTAAAGACCCTTGCTCTCCTTTCCTACGATCTTTATCTAGACTTGGACGGGGCAACCCTCCAAAATAAAGGATGGCTTCAAATAGAGGGCAGTTCTCTGTGAATCAGGACTCATGGTCATGCATTGCTGAGCATGACTGATGTTGTAGTTGGCACCTGTCGGGCTCCAGAGACAATGGAGTGCAGGGTGAAGCCAAACCACTGGAGAATCACAGCGCCTGCTGTGGCTGCAGAGGCCAGTAACTCGTAACTGCTGCAGAAGCCAGTAACTCGTAACTGCTGTCTCCCGCATTGTTTTTGCTGCTTTGGGAGCACTGAAGTGACCTCCCCAGGGCACAAGCCCAGTGTATATGGAGGTCCTGAGCTGCCCAGACGACAAGAGCCCCCTCTCTGCTTCGCTAATATGGTCCAAAGGAAAGCAGACCAATATGTTTGGCACCAGCTTGGCTGCAGGAGCTTGCTGGGAGGAGGCATACAAGGCACCATCCTGATAGGGTCAACAAGCTGACAAGTTTAAAGTTATGGCTGGGGTTGGGGGTTGAGGAACAGCTAACGAGATGAGACAATGGAAGTATTTGCCTGGACTGCTATTTTTTTAACAACTAAGCAAATAGCTGGACAATTTGGGTTGGGACCACAGCACTGGGGAAGAGGGAGCAATCCTTTCTCCAGTGCTATTTTCCAGATGGGATTCCACCCCTCACCTGCAACATGCCCTGTGTTCATCCTACATCATGTTTAAACTCTTAGAAGTTCAGAATGTTGCCAGATTTAAAAGTCTGCTGAAAATAATACAAGAGCGGCAGCCTTCCTTCTCTGAACAATGGGTGTGTATCATAGTGTATTATATTGCAGTCACCTTTGCACAGCACCTTGCAAAGAGAATGTTTGTGGAAGAACAGAAATATGTAAATGTATGCAGGTTTAATCAATCAATTGATTAATTGGCTAAAAGCCAGAGAGTTAATCAACTAAAAGCTCTTTAATCAGTTGATAGTCTTAGCAAAGGCTATAAAGAGCCTGATGAAAGCAATTTCAAAGTTTGCCTACTCCCATCCACAAGAACCATTGTTAATGGAAAGAAGACAATTCCTACTAATTAAAGTGCTAACACTTCACAACAATCAATTGCCTGTGTATGTTTTCGAGGCTGTGTGTGAAGCAGGTTGGATTCCGCCCCCACTTTTCTTTTTAAGAAAGAGCAGGACATGCGGCTGATTCACAATATTGGGATGAGCTGTTGATAATTTCATAAGAGAGACAGGGACAACGACAAGAGCAATATGAAAACAGATGGATTAATAAACTCTAAAGGCCAGCATGAGGGATGTGAGGGGAAAGCTATGGGATTTTATTAGGGAATGCTCAGTGACCACAAGATTTCTTGGCTTGGACTGATTTGGAGATCACCCACTTTGCCTCAGCGCTGAATCGGAACCTTGATTTGGAAAATCTGAAGCTTCTGTTTTCCGTCCTGCTCAACTGGTGTTTGGCACCAAAAGCACAAAGTGCAAAGCAGATTAGGCATTGGGTGTTGCAGAAACAGATGGAATTGAATGTGCAGCATTTTGCAAGCCAGCAGCACCACATTTATCCCCAAGGCTACACCTTCCCAGTCCTGTCATGGAACTTAGTGATATGATCACCTGATCAGAGAAGCACATTCCCTAGTTTGCATGAGAGCAGCCGGGGTGCCATGTGCAGGCAAGGCACCTATTCTCACTGAAACAGACTTTTGAGGCAGATTAAGCACACATTGCATGGACACTGTGCCAGAGCAAAGGGTGAGCAAGGTTTAGTGTTGAAGTACTGCACATGGCAGCAATCAAAGTGCTTGGAGGAGCCCCTATTCTAACAAACAAACACCTTTGCCAGGCATCTCAGGCCCATGGTCCCCATACCACAGTGTGGGGCATCGTGCTGGAGCAGTGAAGTATATTTCCAGAGGTGCAGAAACTCAACTTGGGGTGGAACGGCATTGAAAGAGGAGCACAAGCAGGCAGCTGTCAGGGGCAGGAAAGCATAGCAGTGTGGCAAGCTCCTTTAATAAAGATGGGAATGAGGTAATATGCCCGGGTTTGGGGTGCTTTATAACTTAACCTATCAGTAACACTTGAGAGGCCTGCAGTTCTCTCTGTTAAGATTCCTGCTCCGTGACTGCAGTCATAAGATTGTTGTCTATCACATGACGGTGTATGTTTTCATTCCACAGAGTGGGAAGTGACAAAGACAGGGTGTTTGTGTTACTGTGTTCCGTGAAGTGGGACTATTGTCCTTTGTTTTCTCTTTTTTTTTTTTGATTTTAAAAAACACTTTATTGAAGCTTTAAAATGCATACATTTCATTAAAAACCAAATAAATCATAATTTTAAGTACACACACTCCTCAAAAGATAAATTGTATAAATGTAAATCATATAACTCATATAAATCATATAAACTATAAATCATATATAAATCCATTCATTCAACTTAGTACAACACGTCACAAAAAGCAAAAAAGCAAAGAAAAAAAAGCAAAACTAGAAAGATCAAGAAAAAAGTGAAAAAAAAGAAAAAGAAGAAAAATAGATTCTTAACTAGTCTTCCTACTATTTACTACACGCTTTCCTTCTTCCAAAACCTAATAACTGCCCTTTTTCATTCCCCCTATTTTTAAAGTTCTTAGTTTGTCTAAATATTCTCTTTCCCCTTTTGTAACTTCAGTTTAAGCACGTTACTAATCTATTTTCTAACTTTTCTTTTTCCAGAAACTCCTGCACATATCTCCATTCTTCTATTATTTTTTGTCTAGGAGTCCCTCTTACTATCGCCGTTAATTTTGCCACCTTTAAATACTCTACTAATTTCTCTTGCCAATCTTGTATTGTTGGAATCTTTTCTTCTCTCCAATTTGATGCTATTAAAATTCTTGCAGCCGCACAGGCATATAATAAGATGTTTGTTCTGTCCTTTGGGAAATCTGATGGGACCATACTTAAGAGGAATAGCTCAGGCTTTTTTTCACACTCACATTATTGTCCTTTGTTTTCTCTTTCTGCTGTCTGATAAGAAAAAAGGCAGGAGCTAAATCAGAATGCTCCAAGTGTATTATATGTAAATAAAGTAGATTACCCCAAATGCTGTGCTATTGGTTCTGTTACGCAAACTGCAAAGACTGCAGATCCCTAAGTGTGCTAATGCCTTTTGGCATTAGTCGTTGTGATGTTTGGGCAGAAGAAAGCTTTTGAAATGCTGTGCTATTGGTTGTATTACGCAAACTGCAAAGACTCTGCAGATCCCTAAGTGTGCTAATGCCTTTTGGCATTAGTCGTTGTGATGTTTGGGCAGAAGAAAGCTTTTGAAGCTCCCAAACAACCGACCAGGAGGGAGAGAACATGCCAGTCAGGCATGTGCCTCTGCCAGGGTCCTACACGAGAGTAGGACGCTCCTAACACTCTCTACGTGGTATTGCTTATTAATATACAACAGCAAGGACTCTTATTAATGTGAAAGGAAAACCCGAGGCCACTTTTTCTTCAACCAGAGGATCAAAGTAAGGATGAGACAAGTTGGAAACTAAACTGGAATTTTATTTAAAAGCCCTTGATGAGGGTTAAGGCTTAATGGTAACTCTTATAAGGCACAGCACTTAGTTTCAATCAAAAGCACATTACAGAAAATTAAGACTTACTTAGAACTTTCACTTTAAACCTTTTTCTAATTAAACTAATTTCTCCTAGAATGGCTATTTGTTTTACTAAGCCAGTAAAACACTTCTATCCACTTCAAGGGTCTTTTCCTTCCCCTCAGGGAAATAATCTCTGTTGCCCTGCCTAGCCAACCCATACCACCTTGCTAATTCCTAGCTAAACCCTATGCCAGCCCTATCAGGCTCTAGCCAAGCCCTCTCTAGGCTCTATACAGACTCTATCTTACTCCAACCTGACAGTTCAAATCTCAGGTTCTATCATTTTTAACTCTCCTTCCTGATTGGTTGACTTTCCACCCAGCCCTGATTGGCTGCAGGGTCTCCAGGGGGATGACCCAGGTCCACCTGCCACAAGCAACAGCACATTATGGGTGTCAGATGAAAGTATGCCTTAAGCCTGAGACCTGCCAATCATGCACGTTACTCTTTGGTTTCAAAAAGTAAAATTGGTTGATTTCGTAGCAGTTAATAGCTTCGAAGCTGGATGTCAGATGGCCATGGTGATGCATGCCTTAGTTACATCCGTGATGGACTACTGTAATGCACTCTACATGGGGTTGCCTTTGAAAAGTGTTTGCAAGCTTCAGCTGGTCCAGAATGCTATGGCCAGACTTCTGACTGGGGCCAGTTAGAGGACATGTTATTCCCTTGTTAAAACAGCTTCACTGTCTGTTCTGTTTCTGGACAAAATTCAAAGTGCTGGTTGTGATCTATAAAGCCCTATATTGTCTGGGTCCAGACTGTCTGAAAGTTTACATCCCCCTATACAAACCTGCTAAGATCCTCAGGTGACAGGAGCAAGCCAGCAGTAAATCACACCAAACATGATAGAGTTAACTTGGGGGAAAGGCAACATATAAATATACTAAATGAGAAATAAGTAAAATAATGGACTAGGGTTCTCTGGACTGGGAAAGTTAATTTGCAAATATGATGAGACCTAATTCACCAGCCAAAAAGGGCACAGATTTGCAAATAAAATTCATATGCTAATTTGTATGTATGGATGCAAATTTGGAAATAGTTACTGTAATTTTAATAGAATTACAGTACATTTCATCATAACGGGGAAGACAGGACTGGGTGATCTATGCAGGGGTGTAGCAAGGGGGGAGCGAAGGGGGCGGCCCGCTCCTAGCTCTGTCTTTTGGGGGGCAGCATGAGTGGCGGCGCCAGCACCCCGCTATGTAGTGCACATGCGCAGCGTTGCTACATAGCGATGCATGCGTCATACGTAGCAACGCATATGCATACGTAGCGACACCCCACTCCTGGTGCACGTCATGTTTGCTTCCCCGGGTGCCCGAGCGGCTTCCTACGCCACTGAATCTATGTGCTGCTCAGTCTGCTGTCAAGTGCTAACCACTGATGGGAAACCACAAGTCCCTCCCTTTTTATGGCTCTTTGAATGGACCTCTTTCAAATAGAGAGGTCTGTTCTCTGAGAGGACTTCAGATAGAGGCCGACCTCTGTAAAAGAAGATGCATAGTGACCAGGACCAGCCCTGGCTGCTTTGTCCCTAGAGGCAAAATAGAAAATGCTGCCCCCCTGTGGGCAAGCAGGCGGTGGGCACATGCATGTGTGTCAGGGGCTGGACTGAGGAGGAATGGTGGGGGCAGCCCCCCTTCTCTTAAACCTTCCCAGGAACAGGAGGACAGTATAGATTTAGAACAGTGGTTTGCAGAAGGGCATAGTTCAGAGGCTGCAGAGGGCAGAAGCTGGGAAATACTGGAAGAGGAACAGAAGGAAGAAGAAGAAGCACCAGGGGAGAGGCAGCTGACAGAACCAGTGTCCTTGGAAAGCATTCCTGACACCCCCCACCCAAGACCAGGCAAGCATTGAGGGTATTAGAACAGAGAGCTCAGAGGCAGAAAGCTCAGATTAACCAACGCAGGAGTGACGTCAAATAAGGGAGATGTAGGGGGTGGGTGGGACTTTACTTGGAGCAACACCATTATTAGGGAAGGCTGCATTCCTTCATCGTTCTCTGTGAATTATTGAATAAATTGCTTGGTAAGAACTCTTAATCCTTTCTATGATTCTGGGTTGCCCCCGTGGGAGGGAGCTGATTCCCCGAAGCCTGGCAGAGTGTGATGAGCATGCAGCAGAGAAGGGCAGTGGTGGCTGAAAAAACACAGGAGGCAGACCTGCCACCTTTTCCAGCTATTCGAAGCCTGCCGCCCTGAGGCAACTGCCTCACCTCTTGAGCAGGCCAGCCCCTAATGTTCGCCCTGTTTGCACGCTCTGCCGCCTCCAAACTTCAGCAGCAGGAAACCTTTGGGGGAAGAACGTATGGTATCCAAAATGATGTAAGCACGACTGAGACCATGCATGCCCCTGTAGGGAAAAACTACAAGAATGATGCACTAATATAATTAAGAATGAGAAAAGAACAACACTCTGGTGGTGGGGCAGGGTTAATAAAAGCTATGTATTGACAACATTTGGAAACATGTTGGAAACATGGAAGTTGTAAGAGATTTTACAAAAGATTAAAGGAGCCCAACAGCCAGCCATGGCCTGTCCGGGGGATTTCTCAGTTTCTTTCATGAAGGATTATCCAGCCTTGGCTGTTTGCTTGCTGTGCAGCAGCAAAACCTGTTGTGGTTCAAAAGAAACCAATAATTAGGTCAATGGGGAACTCTCGGTTACATTCTTAGCTTACAGGCAGCGGCAAAAGAGCCATTCCAGAGTTTATAAGGGAACACTTTCTATTCTCCACAAGAGCTGGGGATCTGAACAGTTATCCTTGTAAACAGAAGGGCTTGTGAGAGAGCAAGAGCCATTCAAAAGAACCCGAGAGTCAAATTGAACAGATAACTAAGGTTTTCTATTCCGCTTTCAAGAACATAAGCCCTGAGACTTGCAAATCACACTGCATAGGGGATGCAAGAGTCCCATCTCTCATTTTTACACCAGAACAGGTGAGAGAACAAGGGCCGGTCACTCTACTTTCCCAATTCTTCGACACAGAGGAAGGTGGGGCTACTGTCCTTTAGGGGGATGCGCTGTTGCCATTAATATTGGTGTTGCTTTGTGTTTCTGTAAGTTGCTTTGAATCTATGCATTAGAAGTATTCCATTGCTATTCCACCCCTCTATTATGCTACCCTCTGCTCTCCCACCACCCACACTAGTGCATTCTCAAGACCCTCATACTGATGTTACAATACCCAGCCAGCACCTGCCAATTGTTCTGTGCAGTCCTGTCTTAGGGGCTTCACTCAGCTGGCTACTCTACTCCCTACCCCCAGAATTATGATTACTACCGTATTGCCCAAATATAAGCTGCACCCGAATATAAGGCGGAACTTTTAAAATTCCAGGGGGGGGGAGACAATACCTGAATAAATGCTTCCCAGGTGGCGCTGTGGGTTAAACCACTGAGCCTAGGGCTTGCTGATCAGAAGGTCGGCGGTTCGAATCCCTGTGACGGGGTGAGCTCCCGTTGCTTGGTCCCAGCTCCTGCCAACCTAGCAGTTCGAAAGCACGTCAAAATGCAAGTAGATAAATAGGAACCGCTACAGCGGGAAGGTAAACGGCGTTTCCATGTGCTGCTCTGGTTTGCCAGAAGCGGCTTTGTCATGCTGGCTACATGACTTGGAAGCTATACGCCGGCTCCCTCGGCCAATAATGCGAGATGAGCGCGCAACCCCAGAGTCGGTCACGACTGGACCTAATGGTCAGGGATCCCTTTACCTTTTTAGGTCGATCCTGGGGAATATAGTTTCTCCCAAGGGGGGTTTCAGTAGTTTCCCTGTGGGCTTCTCAGATGTGGTACCAGAGGGAGGTGGTAAGAGATCTCCCTCTGGTGCCAATAGGATAACCATATTCAAATATCTAAAGGGCTGTCACATAGAAGAGGGAGCATGCTTGCTTTCTCCTGCTCTGAAGGGTAGGAGCTGAACCAATAGCTTGAAGTCACAAGAAAGGAGATTCCTAATTATTAGGGGCTGAGGTAAAGGTATCCTGATCTGATCCACCTTGGGCAGGTGGAGCACTATTTTCACAATATCTTCACTCCACCGCCTGAGAAAGCCTTAGAAGTATTGTATGAAATCTATAGAGATGTTATCACTTTGGGGGGGGGGGGAACGTTCTTGTAATTTCTAATGGGTATCTGTGTGGTTTGGTTCCGTTACATTTTTTATGGAAGGTAATTGAACATTTATTGTTACCAAGAACTGTAGCCATTGATGGCTGTTTATGTTTGGAGTAGCTTTTGGCGTTCCTCCAACCCATCTCCAATTTCTATAAAAGCAGTGAAAATTACTACCGCTACAATTGGCTGATTGAAGTCCATTATAATGGAATTAACATAAAACATCTTGAGAATCCTTTCTGAAGTGGTGCGCTCTTCATACAGTGATCTGATTCAAAGCTATCGCTAACTGTGGAAAAGCTGCATTAACATTAGCATGACACCAACATTAATGCAGAGATAAACACCACATGCCTAGAATTAGAATGGGTAAGTAAATGCTTTTGTCTCAGTATATTCCGTAATATCTTGGAGACACTAATCAAGTGGGAGAAACCGAAAGGAATGCAATGAAGCACACTAGCCATTGATTTAGCTGACTGAAAGTAAATCAATCACCACAGATCAGGGGGGGGGGGGTTAAAGGCATTTATTCTCAATTTGTTCTGAAAACTATTGAGCGCCCAGAAAGCAGGTAGCTGGTGTCAGCCAGGTCCCCAGTTTTTGCAGATTCACACACCTCAAATTCCCAGAGGTGGTTTAAAGGAACCAACCCTGTAAAATCAGCCTCATATGCCTACCAAGTGACACAAAGCCCACTACACTCCATAGAGTGTAGTGGGGGTTGCGGAAGAGCTCAAAAGAAATCTGGGAGGGGGTGGGCTTTAGTTAGGCTGAGTCATTGAGGCGCGTCACAATTTTGATTGACAGGAGCCGCTTATTTAAACTCAGGTACTTTCATTTTCAGCTCACTCTCGGCAAGCCTTCGAATCTCCCACCCACCCGCCGCCGTTTTATAGGCTTTAGCTGACATTGCTTTGCCTTTTCAGGGGTCACCTGTATTCAGGGGCCCAGTAGGAATTTTGCCACTTGGCTGATTGGCTGTTGCCATTTGGGTTTTGCCTACTGCTTAGCAAATTGTCACAACTTGTTAGGTTGGCCGTTAGGCTTTGGTTAATAAATTGGTTATAGGAGGGGCATGGCATTAATTTGCCTACCCCCCTATCTTGCTCCTCATTAGAAGTATTCCATTAAAGGAATCCTGGGGCTCTGGGACTCTAGTCCATTCATCCTGCCATAGGCAAGGATGGTGCAGCCATTACAGAGCCGAGCCTTGGGGAACATTCCTGGGTCAAGAGGAGAGTGCCTGTGAACAGTACCTCCACTACCTTGGGATGTTTACTTGACTTACCTACCCATAGGTAAGTCGGAGCTGGTCCTGACCCAAAGGGGGTCAGATGGAAATGGTCCTGAACCAAAAAGGGGTCAGATGGAATTGGTGCTGCCCAAACAGGGCAGATGGAATTGGTCCTAACCCAACAAGGGTCAGATGGAAATGGTCCTGTCCCTTAGAGTGGACAGATGGATTAACCAAAGCCTAAGCCAACGCTCAGATTTAATTGTATTTAAATAAAGTTGTGGCCAAAATAATGCCAAAAACCCAAACCTAAAATATTGTGTGAGTTGTGAGTTATTTATGGGATTTCTGGGAGCTTCGTCACTCAAAGGCTTTCAGAGATCCCAAGTACCAGACTTTGCTTCTTTGAATGTGTTCATGCAAGAGGCTATGCGAAGTTTTAGGCAGGCCACCTGCAACCTAGTTAAGACAAAGGACTTGGCATTAAGCAAACTTAATCATGCAACCCTTTTCATTGGCAATGTTCACCATGGCTTAGCACTATGTGCACAACCAAGAAGGAGTTGGAATAAATCAAGTAGGGCTGGATTTAGGTTTGATGAGGCCCTAAACTACTGAAGGTAATGCCGCCCTTTATACAGTGGTACTTCGGGTTAAGAACTTAATTCGTTCTGGAGGTCTGTTCTTAACCTGAAACTGTTCTTAACCTGAGGTACCACTATAGCTAATGGAGCCTCCTGCTGCCGATTTCTGTTCTTATCCTGAAGCAAAGTTCTTACCCTGAGGTACTATTTATGGGTTAGCGGAGTCTGTAACCTGAAGCGCCTGTAACCCGGTGTACCACTGTATGTCCAGCTTTCTTTTATTAACAACAAATTGTCGCTGTTTTTTGTATTGAATATATGGCATATGGTAATTTATGGACCTAATAGGTATCTAAAGTCATTTGCACATAACAAATAGGAGCTCACACAACACAAAACACTGTTGCTGTTTGTAGGATTTTTTTTTTTAAAAAATCTTACAGGTGAAACTTGGAAAATTAGAATATCGTCGAAAAGAGCATTTATTTCAGTAATGCAACTTAAAAGGTGAAACTAATATATGAGATAGATGCATGACATGCAAAGCAAGATATGTCAAGCCTTTATTTGTTGCAAGTGTAATTATTTGTCGTTAGGCGGGTCAATTATAAATGGAATGCCATTAATGAAATGTCATAGCGATGTTTATTTTTGTATTATTGTAACTATTTGTGTTATTACTGTGGAATTTCCAAAGGAAAGCACTTGTAAAAATTAAAAGAAAAATAAAAAATATTAAGTTGCATTACTGAAATAAATGCACTTTCCGACAATATTCTAATTTTCTGAGTTTCACCTGTACATTTTGGAAATGCACATCCAGTTTTTTCCCTTTAATTTTTTTTGGGGGGCCCCAAGAGAGTGGGGCCCTAACTTATAGCTTGTTTAGCTTATACATAAATCTGGCACTGAGCAAGACTCAGACTCGCCTGCTCCCCGCTCCCTTTCCCCATGCAGCCAAGAGAAGAACTTTGCCAGGGTCTCATTTCACTTTCTCTGAACACCAGCTTGTTATGTTCTCTGGACAAGCAATAAGGGTTTAAAATCAAACTTTGGTTATTTTAACAAGCCAGCTTCAAAAACCATGGTTTCAAGATGGCTTGTTTGGAAAGTGACCAGTGTTTGTTTTAAACCACGATCTTTGGTCCGGATCACAAAGCAACCCAACATCCAGGAGGAATGGAACGTAACTCTGGAAAAGTCCTTCTCCTGGCTATGCAGGAGGAGGGCAGGAAGTGTTTGAACCCTAAGCTGTCGGGGACTTTCTCCCTGCTCATGCACATAGGACTAAGCCATGATTTAGTGAGGGGTGGGGGAACTTTTCTGGCTAGCGAGCCGGATCCTTATCTCTACACACCTGCAGGGCTAAATTTACAGATGGGTGGGGCTGCTTACCTACTATTGTGTTATTATGTTATATGTTTTGTGCTTTTATGTTGTACTGTAAATCCTAAAATGAAGGGTTTTTTAATAAGTCTTTTTAAAAAGTTTTTAAAAAGGTTATGATTTAGTCAAGCCAGTAAGAACTCACAGAGTGACTGACCCTCTAATATGCAAAAGTGGCTGGAGAGGGAGTGGGTAAAGCATTCAGTCAAAATGAACATTTTGCCTAATTTACTATTTTTTATACTACTACTACTACTACTACTACTACCACTACTACTAATAATAATTTTATTATTTATACCCCGCCCATCTGGCTGGGTTGCCCCAGCTACTCTAGGCAGCTTCCAACACATATAAAAGCATAATACTGTTTTGAATTACATAGAGAAACCTCAATTTTATTCGAAGTGATATTCATCAGTTCTGTTAAATAAAACCCCCTTTGAATTAATAGGTAAAGGTAAAGGGACCCCTGACCATTAGGTCCAGTCGTGACCGACTCTGGGGTTGCAGCGCTCATCTCGCATTTTTGGCCGACGGAGCAGCGTACAGCTTCCAGGTCATGTGGCCAGCATGACAAAGCCGCTTCTGGCGAACCAGAGCAGCACACGGAAACACCGTTTACTTTCCCGCTGTAGCAGTACCTACGGTATTTATCTACTTGCACTCTGATGTGCTTTCGAACTGCTAGGTTGGCAAGACCTGGGACCGAGCAACGGGAGCTCGCCCCGTCGCGGGGATTCAAACTGCCGACCTTCTGATCAGCAAGCCCTAGGCTCTGTGGTTTAACCCACAACGCCACCTGGGTCCCTTTTTGAATTAATACCACGTGGTAAAAACAGAAAAGAGAAGGACTGAGTGTGTACTGTACCATGCATTGACCTCATGGTGGTTCGGTCAACTCATGTATGAACATTCAACAAAACTGTTTCTGCATACTAGTAAGGGGATATATTATGATGAAAAGGACAGCTAGATTGAAGGTCAATACAAGGCCTAATTTGATAATTAAGGCTGTAATTCTAAACACTCAATAGGACTTATTTCCGAGTAGACATGTCTAGAGTTGCAATGTTAATAAGACGGGGTATAGCACAGAACCTATTTGGGATAAGTATTTAAAAGATTTAACCCCAGTACAATCGCCTACAGCTTCACTTATATTCATTAACATATCACCATATTACCATGGTGCAGACAGTTACTAATTTTGATGGATAGGTAAGACTGAATTTTGCTACGTTGTGATATGACTTGCATTTAAGAAATCACTTTAAGACTTCTAATGAGATACATAATAAAATTCAATCTCATCCTTTGACTGTTTCAGTGGCTGCCAAGTTTGGAATCTGGTGGTTGGTCATAGAATTGTAGAGTTGGAAGGGAACCTGATGATCATCTGGTCCAACCCCCTGCAATGCAGGAATATACACTTGCGTGTTCAGACCTTTAAACCTCCCCCCTAAATAAATTCACACAAGACTCAAATTTTTGATTTGGTTTTTGGCAGAATTTAGGCCACAACTTTATTGATTACAGCAAGTGAGTGATTGCATATGCTCTGGTCTGACTAGCTCCCTGCACCCTTGCAGGTAGCGCTGACCCAGGGCACCAGCATAGGTCAGCCAAGGGTGAACACCTAGATAGGCGGGAAGCTGGGAACAGGCTATGTCCACCACCCAGATGTCCCCTTGGACTCAGGCACAGGCACAACCCCTCGCAGGGTTGACCAAACCATTGAGTCCCTGGATTCCTTTAATGGAATACCCTTCACATAGGGATGGTGAGAGTGTTCCCCCATCCCTATCATCTGAACCAGAGCCTATCCGCAACCTTACAAGTTGTGACGATTTGCTACACGGCAGGCAAAACCCAAATGGCACCAGCCAATCAGCCAAGTGGGGGAAATTCCTGCCGTGCCCCTGTTCCAATGACAGATGACAAAAGACGGCATAGCAAGGTCAAGCACGCAAGCCCTAAATTAAATTTAGGGAGAAGTGGGCAGGTGTTCCGATGCACTGACCAAGAGAGAAAGCTCTGGGTCATGTGCATTGGCATAAATAGGTCCCTTGATCCATTTGGCTAGCGTCCCATTGGTCAGATTAAACCCTGCATCAAGGGACCTATGGGACCAATTGGGTGTTGTGGCTATCCAATCGTACCCACCCACAACACAAGGGTTTGGTTGCCAGGTCTCACTGCAACATGTGCCCTCTTTGAGGGAGGACACGATCTCTCCCATACGGGGATCCAACCTGCGACCTGAGCTATCTGATGATATTCTTTGCAGTTTGAGAGGATCTGCAAAGTTATCTCCTTTTATCTTATGACAGGGAAGTCATTTACTTTATAAATAAAGCCATTTATTTACTGTTTACATTTATATTCATCCCTTCCTCCAAAGAGCTTGGGGCAATGTGCCCAGTTCTCCTTCTCATTTTATTTCACAGCTAGCATGTGAGATAGGCAGTGCCAGTTTTACGTATAATAATAATAATAATAATAATAATAATAATAATAATAATAATTTGTACCCCGCCCATCTGGCTGGGTTTCCCCAGCCATTCTGGGCGGCTTCCAACAAAGATTAAAATACATTAAAATGTCACACATTTTATCGCTTAGGGCCCCACTCTCTTGCCCCCCCAAATATACTTCTTAATTGTATTTCACTATTAATATGTTGTTCATGTTCAAACTCATGTTCATAGCTTCGAGAACACTGTCCAACCATCTCGTCCTCTGTCGTCCCCTTCTCCTAGTGCCCTCCATCTTTCCCAACATCAGGGTCTTTTCCAAGGATTCTTCTCTTCTCATGAGGTGGCCAAAGTATTGGAGCCTCAGCTTCACGATCTGTCCTTCCAGTGAGCACTCAGGGCTGATTTCCTTCAGAATGGATAGGTTTGATCTTCTTGCAGTCCATGGGACTCTCAAGAGTCTCCTCCAGCACCATAATTCAAAAGCATCAATTCTTCGGCGATCAGCCTTCTTTATGGTCTAGCTCTCACTTCCATACATCACTACTGGGAAAACCATAGCTTTAACTATACGGACCTTTGTCAGCAAGGTGATGTCTCTGCTTTTTAAGATGCTGTCTAGGTTTGCCATTGCTTTTCTCCCAAGAAGCAGGCATCTTTTAATTTCGTGACTGCTGTCACCATCTGCAGTGATCGAGGAGCCCAAGAAAGTAAAATCTCTCACTGCCTCCATTTCTTCCCCTTCTACTTGCCAGGAGGTGATGGGACCAGTGGCCATGATCTTGGTTTTTTTGATGTTGAGCTTCAGACCATATTTTGCGCTCTCCTCTTTCACCCTCATTAAAAGGTTCTTTAATTCCTCCTCACTTTCTGCCATCAAGGTTGTGTCATCTGCATATCTGAGGTTGTTGATATTTCTTCCAGCAATCTTAATTCTGGCTTGGGATTCACCTAGTCCAGCCTTTCGCATGATGAATTCTGCATATAAGTTAAATAAGCAGGGAGACAATATACAACCTTGTCGTACTCCTTTCCCAATTTTGAACCAATCAGTTGTTCCATATCCAGTTCTAACTGTCACTATTAATATACTTCTTCTTAATTGTATTTCAGTTCAACAATTACTTTGATAAAATACACATTTTGTTATGTGCAAGTGGCTTTAGATACCTATTAAGTCCATAAATTACCATATAGCATATATTCAACACAAAAAACAGCGACAAATTGTTGTCAACAAAGGACAGCTAGACATAGAAAGGGTCCCATTACCTTCAGTAGCTTAGGGCCTCATCAAACCTAAATCCGTCCCTGGAGGTAGGTTGGGGTGAGAAATAGTGACTAGACCAAAGTCACCTAGTGATGCTGAAGGTTGAGTGGGGATTTGAGTCCTGGTTTCCAAAGTCCTAGTCTCTTGACCACTAGAATCTCAAAATAGTTAGAGTCTTGTTTCCCTAGCAACTTCAAATGTTCTACAAGCAGCCCTCTGACAGGTAATAAAACTGGTTAAGCACTAGCTAAATTTATAGGATACTTACTCAGTCTCACCAGGGTTTTATTTTTTTAAAAAAGTTTGAAAGCTAATTAGTAAAAATCTTGTGCAATATGAGTCATTGTTAATCATCTGACCATGAGCGTTAACTGCTTCTTCATAATGCATCTTTAAAATAAATTGAACCAGAGGATAGAGGTAAACTAAAGATAGGAGGGAGGGAAAGACTCAGAACAGAACCAATAAATCCAGAACATGTAGTTGCTCACAGTGGAAACTGCTAAATGTTGTAGGCAGCACATGGCAGAGTGTGTGGCCTAGGCACTTACCGGTAGTGGAGTTCACTCATGGTCAAGAGCATACTTTGTGCACAATGTGAGCTGTATATTTCTGTCTTGCTATCACAGTTTTGGTGTTGCTACTGTAGCATCTGAAGTGGTCATCACTTCTTCTCAAGGCTCAAGTGCCCCAGACCTGCAGGAAACGCATGGCCAGCCAAGGGCATTTTGTTGGCCATGGCAAAGGATAAGATGGCACCCTTGCTCCTATTCCATTTGCAAAAGCTCACCAGACCAGCAGTTGAATATGACTTCAGTACTGCCAGTGGAACAGTGTTCTCCCTCAAGCCTGATGGCCATAGGAGCCAACTCCTAGGGACCAAGGGGCTCTTCACCCACCAATAAAAAATTTGAGGTGGCGTTCCCCCCGCAAGTTAATGAGCATTGCCATTCAAATGGTGTGCTTGCACTGTGTCATGTGATCGATTATGTGGGGTGGGGCTTACTTGCTCCCCCCCAATATTTTATTCAAGTTGGCACCCCTGCTGATGGCACACTACCTTAGGTAGCATAGGGCAAACACTGTGGCCTCCAAAGCCATGCCACTATTCCCCAGCCTCAGGCAGCAGCATTACTCTACCTCGCAGTAAAGCTATTAGAGGTAAAGGTAAAGGACTCCCGGATGGTTAAATCCAGTCAAAGACTATGGGATGCAGCGCTCATCTCGCTTTTCAAGCCAAGGGAAGCTGGCTTTTGTCCACAGTTAGCTTTCCAGTACATGTGGCAAACATGACTAAACTGCTACTGGCGCACGGAGGACCATGACGGAAACCAGAGTGCACGGAAACACCATTTATCTTCCCGCCACAGCAGTACCTGTTTATCTACTTGCGCTGGTGTGCTTTCAAACTGCTAGGTTGGCAGGAGCTGGGACAGAGCAACGGGAGTTCACCCCGTCATGCAGATTCCAACCACCGAACTTTCGATCGGCAAGCCCAAGAGGCTCAGTGGTTTAGACCACAGCGCCACCCGCTCCCTTAGTAAAGCTATTATTATCCCTTCCAACTCTATAATTCTATGATTCTGAGTTCTCAAAGAGTAGAATGTGATGGACTTTTATTCCTTGGAGGTTTTTAAAGCAGAGGTTGGATGGCTATCTGTCATGAATGCTTTAGTTGAAATTTTTGCATTGCAGGGGGTTGGGTATATGACCCTCAAAGTCCCTTCCAACTCTACAATTATATGATTTTATGCCCCTTGGGTTTGACACCTGCAACATTTATTCTCCTGTAATTTGTTTATTTTTTTCAGATGTGCAAGGATGATTTCATGAAAGCTTTAAGTTTAGCAAATGTAATGTTTTTTGTTACATTCTGATACTTCCAATATTTTGTAGAGATTATTTCATTCAAATTGTTTTCCATTTGCATTCAGAATTAAATCATCTGTAAAATCATTTCAAAGCACTTATTCAATATACTTTTAGTCTTGGCAGTCATTTAAAACATTCTCAGCACCACTTGGTTCTCAAAAAAATTCACATTTGTATACAGGCTTTATTGCATTATTTCTGCCTTGAAGTTACTGAGATAAGATATATCTCCCCTTTTATGGATCATCCCTGCATAAATAGAGAAATTGTCAATACACCATAGATTTTTAACCTGGTCCAGTTTGTACAAATACTACAAAGCAACATTATCCCAAATATGCCCGAGAGGGGTTATCATCAAATATAGTGAGAGTGTCATGTGGAGATACACAGGGGGAAAGATCAAACAGTTAATCATGAACAGGGTATGGGATTCCTTTAGATAAGAGGTTGGAAAGCTTCAGACTTTCAGGATATGCTGGTGCAAAAGACATAGAGCCGAATATGTTTTCAGTACCAGAACTAGGGCTAGCTCCAGGAGATGTGGGACCTGGAGCAGATTGCGCTATGTGGGCCCCAGTGTTGTCTTCATCTCTGTTATGTACTGAGCTGAATCATAGAACAATAGGATCCAGAATCAGCAGTCAGATTGGTCCGCAGGAGCCACCCAATCCAACTCCAGGTGGAAGTAAATCCGCAACCTGATTGGCCTGCAGGAGCAGCCAATCAGGCAGCTGGCAGAAGTGAATCCGCAACCTGATTGGTCCCTCCTGCCTCTGGCACTGCTTCTCCTCTTCACAGTAGTGGTGCTCCTCTTTCCTCTACTTGCTTTTTGTGGTGGTTGTTTTGCCACTGCTTTAAGGGTGACAACACCCTGTCGCCCTGGCTTAGATTCTCTCTCTTTCTCTCTTTTGCCACATCTTTAATGGCAACCCAGCAAGACCCTTCCTCCTGCTGTAGGAATGGAGAAGGTTGAAAAGCCTCATTAGGTGGGAATTGACAGGTCCAGCCAGCCAGCAGTGGTCCTCAAAGCATCATTTAGCCTATTTGGCAAATGGCTCTGAACAGAGTTCATAGTCCTTCCCCACAGAAGTCTTCTCTGGTTAACCCAATCTTCAGCAGTATACCTTAGGATGGAGGAGTCCTTTGATTGCTGTGCTTGTTAAACCGTTGGAAGACAGAAATCATTACTAATCTAGGGCAGAGAAAGATATTTCAGTAGGTCCAGACCTAGTTTTTTCCTGCCCCCTGCTCTAGGTTCAGTTTACTTTCTATTAAAACACACTGAAGGCTCTGAAAGAAAGGAACATGAGAATCGGACCTAATATATGCTAGTTCATAGCTGCCAAGTCTCCTGTATTCCCCGGGAAACCCCCGTTTTTCCAGCTGTCCCCAGCCGAAAAAACGGATTTTTTTTGTTTCCCCCCCCCGGTTTATTCTGGCGCGGCGGCCATTTTGGAACTGGGCGGAGCATGCTCAGAAGCGACTTTTGATGCTGCTTTGCCCAGTTCCAAAATGGCTGCTGCGCGACTTCTGGTGCGACGGCCATTTTGGAACAGGGCAGAGCAGCATCAAAAGTCGCTTCTGAGCATGCTCCACCCAGTTCCAAAATGGCGGCAGCGCTACTTCCGGTCTGCTACTTCCGGTCCAGTCCCTTATTTCTCAGGCCGGAACTTGGCAGGTATGTGCTAGTTGCCTTTGCTGCATGAATGGAGATTGCAAAGAACACCAGCAGTAAAAGAATGACTAGAAAAAGTCTGGGATTCTGCTGCAATGACCAAACTGACATATTTTTTTTACAGCAAACAGTGACAGTGGGGAATGGCTGTGAGAGGCAATATGTCTTTATGATGAAACTGAAATATATATATATATTAATATTGCAGAGAAAGACATTGCTTCCCTAATCGACAGGTGGGCTTGTAATGCTCTGAAGTGTATGTATAGTACAAATGCATTATGGGAAGGTTTTAGCAATTCAATAGTAAGAGTAATTGAAGCGGGTTAATTATTAAGGATTAAAAGAAGAAGACGCTTTCGTGTTGGGAGAAGTAGATGGCTGTTGCCACCAGTCTCTGTAGCATCCTGTGCTTGGCCCAACCAGGGGTAAACATGGACAGGCTGGAAGTGGAGCTCCATGGATAGCTCATGTGGTAGAGCGTGAGGCTCTTAATCTCAGGGTTGTGGGTTCAAGCCCCACGTTGGGCAAAATACGCCTGCATTGCAAGGGGTTGGACTAGATGATCCTCACGGTCCCTTCCATCTCTACAATTCTGTGGTGGCTGCTGAGAAGGAGGGAGCAGAGCAATATAATTCTGGGATGGACTAGTAAAGTAGGAAGGGAAAGTGATGAAGTAAGACTTTTCTCAAGCCGTTTGGATAGATACTCCAGGAATCTTAGGTAGAATGCAGGACACAATAAAGGAAATCTGGAGTAAAACCCCAGTGGTAGACCGGGGGAAGGGTGTGTGTGTGTGTGTGTGTGTGTGTGTGTGTGTGTGTGTACTACACTGAAGGCCAGTAATGAGAAGTCCCTGATTTCTGGGATAAGTATGTACCCCCTCCCTACTACAGAAGCCCTACCTTCACCCTGAGAGCTCTCTATGGGGCTGAAGCATGACATTTTAGCAGTGCCGCATTACGAAATAGGCAGCAGCCTATGGGCCCCATGCCTTTTAGGGACCCTGTGACAACAGATCAAAATAGTATTGATTTGAAAGAAAATTGCAATCAAGCTTTCTCAGTTCAGTGTTATCCCACTAGACTAGAGCAAAGGAGGCCCCGAGATTTCAACGGCCTAGGGGCTTCCACAGGGTTTAATCCGGCCTTGCATTTTAGGGGGCAGAAGACATCTCCTCGAGAGTGAGCAAAGAAACTTCTCATTATAGAAAACCAATATGTATGGTGATAAATCCAGGGCTCAGTTTAATGTGTCTAATGATAAGACCCAATTTTTTAAAAGCCAGATAATACTATCTTAAGGCATTTTTATTCCTCCTGCTCTGAACCTATGATATTATCTAACGAAAATTAACCCTCTATCATTACCAATATAGATTCATAATAATATAAATTAGTGTCTGGTAACCCTACTCCCTCATCTAATTGATATCTAAATAATCCCCCCCCCCCAATTCCAGATAATTTTGTGATAACTTTCTGCTTCAAAATAGCTAAGTTATCTTTTAATGCTGCATTCTGAAAAATATAAAATATTTTAGGCAGTAGATTCATCTTCAATCAAAGCTGTTCTACCTTGCCAAGCTAAGCAAATATAGTCCAACAGCCCTGTTTCATTTAATAATTTCCGGTGGTTCTCCTTTACTGTTTTAATGTTTCATTGTTTGAAAGAAAATATTTCCATCTTCCTTGCCTTTGTGTACTTAATCAAATTGCTGTACCAAACTCCTTGGGTGGAATTCAACATTGTGCTAGCACAAATGTTCAGTATGCATACACACATCAACTTTCCAGGCAGAACTGTCCCCCAACCGCATGCTGTTCTCTCCCCCAAAACCTCTAAGTCAATTTCAGGGGTGCATGGGGCACAGAGGAAAGGGGTGAGAGCCCTGCTGCACAAGTGGAACTGCACGTGTAGGACTTTCTCTGACAGAGTTCATAAGGTGAATCCTGCCCTTTAGGTAAGAAGAACTGCAACTGACTAGAACAGGATTTTGGCCCATCGAGAGTTCCAGTTTCCTCAATGAGACCAGGGTGGATAAAAATCAATGATAGATGGAGGGCACAAGGAGAAGGAGACGACAGAGGATGAGATGGTTGGACAGTGTTCTCGAAGCCACCAGCAGGAGTCTGACCAAACTGCGGGAGGCAGTGGAAGACAGGAGTGCCTGGAGTGCTATGGTCCAGGGGGTCACGAAGAGTCGGACACGACTAAACGACTAAACAACAACATATATTAAAAATCAGATTTTTAAAATTTAAATCAGATTTTTAAAATTTAAATCAGATTTTTAAAATTTAAATCAGATTTTTAAAATTTAAATCAGATTTTTTAAAATTTAAATCAGATTTTTAAAATTTAAATCAGATTTTTAAAATAAAATGCTTTTGGAGGAAGAATCTTTCTAAAGATAGTTTTATATTTAAGTTACATTATAGTCTGTCAGGGGCACTCCTTACAGCGAGCCTCCCCCAGTCATCCTGACCAGCACTTCGTCTAGCGATGAATTATTTGTTTCAAAATTTACCTATATTAGGGGATCAGAAAAAAATATTTAAAGATTGGAAAAAGGACATCGCTAAATTTGTTTGGAACGGAAAGAAACCTAGAGTAAGATACAAAATTATGATAGATTCTAGACAGAGAGGGGGGTATGGTCTACCAGACTTAGAAAGTTACCATGACGCGGCAGCGATATGGTGGATTAAAGAATGGATTCAACTTAAAGATACTGACCTATTAGACCTGGAGGGACAAGGGCTGGGATTCGGCTGGCATCATTATATGTTAAAGGAAAAAATAGTTAAAAGGAATACTTTCATGTATAATATCATTCGAAAATCCCTATACTTAACATGGCAGAAATATAGAAGATATTTCGAGCCCAATACACCCTGGTGGATTTCACCATTAGAGGTAGTTGCGGTGAGGAGAAGGAACATGGAATCAAATTGGCCGACATACAAAGAGTTATTAATTCAAAAAGACGGGAATTGGCAGTTAAAAGAATATTCGGAAATAAAGGGATTATTAAACACTTGGCTAGAATATTTTCAAATAAATCAAAGGCTACAAATTGACAAAAAAATAGGATTTAATAAAGAATCATCCAAATTAGAAGAAATATTATTGGTGAATAAAGATAAATTTATATCAAATTTATATCAAATCATTTTAAAATGGAAAACAGAGGAGGAAATGACCAAAGATTATATGATAAAATGGAGCCAAGACATAGGACAACCAATAATAATGAAGGATTGGGAAAGTCTTTGGAAAAGAGATCTTTATTTCACACCAAATTACGATTTGAGAGAAAATATATTAAAGATGCAAAGCAGATGGTATATTACACCAATTAAAATGGCCAGATTCTACCCGGGGTCAAGCAACATCTGCTGGAAATGCAACCAAGAAGTAGGAACTAACATACATATGTGGTGGAATTGTAAGATAATCAGGGTGTATTGGGATTCGATTTATAGGGAATTAAAGAAAATGTTGAAGTACTCATTTAAGAAATGCCTGAAACTATTCCTTTTGGGGATGATGCCCAATGATATCAAACCCAGTGATAGATGCTGTGTCAGCTATGCGGTAGCCGCTGCGAGAATACTAATTGCAAAAAACTGGAAAACCACAAGCGCCCCCAGTAAAGAAGAATGGCAAGGAAAACTTCTTAACTATTATAATTTGGCGATAAAACACGATGAAATCAGTAGTAAAAAAAACAAAGAATCAAAAAGTAATTGGAAACCATTTCTAAATTATTTGCAAAAAAAGTTAGAAATTCCACAAATTTTTTTGGATATTTAATGGGCTCTTTAATAAATAAAGCTAGCAAACAAGGATATAAAGAAAATTTAAATGAAATTATGTAACATCATAAAACCGTAAAGTAAGGTATGCAGAACAACCAAAAGGAATAGTGGGATGAGTTTAGAAACGGTTGTGAAGTCAACGGGTGGGTTAGGGGGGGGAGGGATTCGAGGGGATATAATCGGGTGAGAACGGAACAAGAACAATGTAACTATTAGAGATGCATTACTCATTTTATGGTATTGACTGTATATAATAAAGTTTTCTATTAAAAAAAAAAAAGCTGTTCTACCTTGCCAAGCTAAGCAAATATAGTCCAACAGCCCTGTTTCATTTAATAATTTCCGGTGGTTCTCCTTTACTGTTTTAATGTTTCATTGTTTGAAAGAAAATATTTCCATCTTCCTTGCCTTTGTGTACTTAATCAAATTGCTGTACCAAACTCCTTGGGTGGAATTCAACATTGTGCTAGCACAAATGTTCAGTATGCATACACACATCAACTTTCCAGGCAGAACTGTCCCCCAACCGCATGCTGTTCTCTCCCCCAAAACCTCTAAGTCAATTTCAGGGGTGCATGGGGCACAGAGGAAAGGGGTGAGAGCCCTGCTGCACAAGTGGAACTGCACGTGTAGGACTTTCTCTGACAGAGTTCATAAGGTGAATCCTGCCCTTTAGGTAAGAAGAACTGCAACTGACTAGAACAGGATTTTGGCCCATCGAGAGTTCCAGTTTCCTCAATGAGACCAGGGTGGATAAAAATCAATGATAGATGGAGGGCACAAGGAGAAGGAGACGACAGAGGATGAGATGGTTGGACAGTGTTCTCGAAGCCACCAGCAGGAGTCTGACCAAACTGCGGGAGGCAGTGGAAGACAGGAGTGCCTGGAGTGCTATGGTCCAGGGGGTCACGAAGAGTCGGACACGACTAAACGACTAAACAACAACATATATTAAAAATCAGATTTTTAAAATTTAAATCAGATTTTTAAAATTTAAATCAGATTTTTAAAATTTAAATCAGATTTTTAAAATTTAAATCAGATTTTTTAAAATTTAAATCAGATTTTTAAAATTTAAATCAGATTTTTAAAATAAAATGCTTTTGGAGGAAGAATCTTTCTAAAGATAGTTTTATATTTAAGTTACATTATAGTCTGTCAGGGGCACTCCTTACAGCGAGCCTCCCCCAGTCATCCTGACCAGCACTTCGTCTAGCGATAGCGTCAGCAGCGGGTCAGGAGGGAGCCGTATGGAGGGAGGGCTCCAAGATGCTACTGAGCCCTTGCCATCTAGTGGAGGAAGGAAGGCTCAGTGACGCAGCGGAGTCACAGCAGCATCCCGGCCAGCAAAGGGGAGAGGGGACAAAGCCCCTTCCAGCGCCCGATTTGAGGCGCACCCCCAGATGTAGGGCGAAGGGGAGGCGCTTCAGGGTCCCCAAACCCTTATGCTGGACCAGAAACCCAAAGGCGGTATTGCTGGATTCTGAGAGCGACTAGGCAATCATGTTTTCTGATGTCTCTGCACTGTAAATAATATGCACAATAAAACTCTCAAAGACAGAGCGGACTGGAGCGTCTTTACTCGGGAGTTGCCGCAACAATCCCCTGACATAGTCCAAAGGCTATAAGGAAATAAGGATTTAGTTTAAGTTTTTCATGTGTGCTAAAACTCAGTCTAAGTGGTTTTTTTTTTTAAAAAAAACTGTTTAACCACATCAGGTAATAAACATGGATACATATGCTATGTTATGGTTTTAGTTAAATAATTTGTTTAAATTTGTTATTAAGGAAACGATTATTTTTCCTCCTTCCAATAAAATACAGCAGAAGAGTTGTCCAAATATAAAGTTGGCTTATTGCACCTCACAATAATTTCATAATTACCTGTCTATGTATTTCTAATAGTATATCCAAATCAATAATTTTTGATATAACTGTAAAAACTACTCTGAAAATTTCAATAAATTTTCAGAGTAGTTTTTACAGTTATATCAAAAATATTATTCTAAAAATGAAACCATCATCTGGTTGTAAATATTAAAATCATATCAGCAAGAATGAGTCTTTATGTAAAAAAAAATTATTTACGGTAAATCAAGTCTTACTGACTAGTGATTTAAATCAAGTCTTATTGACTAGTGGTTTAAATCATGATTTAAATCGATTTGATTTAAATCAAATCCACCCTGAATGAGACTAGTTTTTCAAAACCACACCCAGCAGCTCATTAGCTGATGGCTGGATGACATCAGGAGGTGGGCGGGGTCTCGTGGACAGGACTTCCCACAGACCACGATGAGGATTCTGAGTGTGGTGGGCAGTCGGTCAGAAGAGCCCACAACCTCCCTTCTCACTAGGAGGAGAGGTTGTAAATCAGGGGTAGGTAACCTAAGGCCCGTGGGCCGGATGCGGTCCAATCACCTTCTCAATCCAGCCCGCAGACAGTTTGGGAATCAGCATGTTTTTACATGAGCAGAACGTGTCCTTTTATTTAAATTGCACCTCTGGGTTATTTGTGGGGCCTGCCTGGTGTTTTTACATGAGTAGAATGTGTGCTTTTATTTATCTCTGGGTTATTTGTGGGGCATAGGAATTCGTTCATTATTTTTTTCAAAATATAGTCCAGCCCACCACATAGTCTAAGGGATGGTGGAGCGGCCCACGGCTGAAAAAGGTTGCTGACCCCTGTTGTAAATTGTCAGGACAGCGAAAGTGAGCCGGGCAGAGGCCAATTCTCTGAGGTGTGGCCTCTAATCACAACACAGGGGAGGGGGGATTCTTCCTCAGAGGAAGAGGTGGGAGATGACCCCAAGTCTCCCCGGGCCTGCAGACTAACAAAGGTCAGGGAAAGGCGTCAATCAAAGAAGAAGAGGATGGGGCACTGGCGTATATCCTATTGGAGACGCACTTTGAATTCAGATGCCTCAACATCATCTTGGATGGACAGTCGCTAGTGTGAGCGGCTCTGAAGTTAATTACTGCGTACAATAAATCTACTTGTAACTAACAATGACTGCTTGCTGGTTATCTAAGCTGGGAGCGTGCCAGATCGTGACACAGGGTAAGGTTCAGTCCTGCATTAGCTGTGTGCACCTGTCATCAGGATTTAACTCCTTGCAGCAGGATTTAACTCCCCGCTTGAAAGTCAAATACTTGTGGGGAGATGGTGGATACAGCAACAGCATATGGAGCTGGATTTCATTCTCCTCATATCAGTTGATGAGCAGGATGGTAAATCTGGCAGAATCCTATGCAAAGGCCTGAAACCTCTGTGGAAACAGATGGAAACACCTTCATTATAACTGGGCTTTCAGTGCAAACCCCTCCTGATCATGAAAGGATTTGCATTTAAATCCATGCCAAAATGAATATCCCCCCCCTTTTTGTTTAAGCAGCACCTGCAAGGTGTTTTCTAGTCCTGAGAGAGAATGAGCATGTATTGGTTCTATGACTGTCTTGATGTGCAAAACATAGTTCTGCTTGCCCTTCGCATTTTTATTTTCTAGTTTTTATTGATGTCCTCAGCATGCTTAGGGATTCTTTTCAGTCACAGAACCCATGTGCCTGGCTAACCCATCTTCTTCTACCTTAAACATTCTGAGATTTATTTCTGTTACTAGGAACACCTCAGCCCATCCACACCTAGAAGCAACGTGTCTGTTTTTGCCATCAAAAGTACACACAAATGAAACACATTTCCTCTAAATGTACAGCTGTAATAGTTCTAAGAGACATTGCCATCCATCTGCTTCAGGGGCAAATTTGAGGTCTGCATTGCAAATTGAATGTCAGATGCCTAGAAACACACACATGCACACACAGAGCCTTCCTTTGCGCTTAATTATTCTTGGAATAATCTGAGCACAAAGTTATTATGTTCACTCTTCTTTAGAGGGGGAGGGCTCCTGCTTAACACTATTAGTACTTTATCGGCACCACACATACAGAGCTCTCAAAGACTGCAAGAAGAACACGGTGCTGGCCCAAATCTGAGTGTTAAGTAAATCTATTTGCAGCATTGCAATGTGTACTAGCAGATGAGAAGTTTCTGAGTGTAGACATTGCAGGTATGGATTTAGACACTAGGAGAGGATGCTAAAACAAGGTTGATTTAACGTTCGAGAAACCATAATCTAGGATTTTTTAAAAGACAGACTGCATTTCCTCTTGTATTACCCCTTTTCTCCCCCTTAAAAACAACAATCACACACACACACACACATTGTTTTGTGAAGAAATAAAAGTAGTATTTGCGTGTTCAGACCCAGAACCCCCCCCCCCCTGAATAAATTCACACATTACTCAAATTTTGGTTTGGTTTTTGGCAGAATTTAGGCCAAACCATTGAGTCCCTGGATTCCTTTAACGGAATACACTTCACATAGGGTTGGCGAGAGCTTTCCCCCATCCCTATCACGTGAACCGGAGCCTATCCGCAACCTTACAAGTTGTGACGATTTGCTATGCGGCAGGCGAAACCCAAATGGCACCAGCCAATCAGCCAAGTGGGGGAAATTCCTGCTGTGCCCCTGTCCCAACGACAGATGACACATGATGGCATAGCAAGGTCAAGTGCAACATGCCCTAAAAGTAGGGAGAGGTGGGCGGGTGTTCCGAAAGCACGCACCAAAAAAAGAAGCTCTGGGTCACATGCATGGGCATATATAGGTCCCTCAATCCGTTTGGGCTGCGCCCCATTGGCCAGATGGAACCCAACATCGAGGGACCTACCTATCGGGTGCTGACAAATCTTACCCACCCACAACACAGGGTGTCGGTTTCCAGGTCTCACCACAACACGTGCCCTCTTTGAGGAAGGACCCGGTTTACTTACATACTCTAGATCAGGCATGTCAAACCTGCGGCCCTCCAGATGTTTTGGACTACAATTCCCATCTTCCCCAACCACTGGTCCTGCTAGCTAGGGATCATGGGAGTTGTAGGCCAAAACATCTGGAGGGCCGCAGGTTTGACATGCCTGCTCTAGATCTTGAAGCAGCAATTACAGTAGCAAAACGAAGGCAGGTTTATAACTAGTATCTAAGTTATGAAAGTACAAAATGTAAGTTCAGAAATGGTGTCTGAGCTGCAGAGCTCAAGACATGCGCAAATGGTCAGCCTGGAAGCATGATGAAGAAAGAGGAGGCTGTCTAGGCAGGAAAGAAGTATGTATGTAGTGTTACAGCTTCCTGCCATGGGAGACAAAGGAAGTGATCTCACAGAATTCTCTCTAGTAAATTTTACAAGAAAGCTCTGTGAGTCTCAGCCCCCTCATGTGCCCATCTGACAAAGCATGCATTGTTGGTATGACTGCAACAATATCCCAGCTGTAATGGTAAAGCTGAAGGTGTACCAAGAGTTGTGGGGAAGCCCTTCACAGAGCTACAGTTCCCAGGGAAGGGATTGATTGTTAAATCATTCTGTAAATTCTAGTTCTGTGAGGGGAATAGGAACTTTCGGTGTAACTGAGAAGTGTAGTAAACTCAGATGGTTTTCAGGGAAGCCATGACTGTTATAATGCAACTTAAAAATGTATACAGTTGTACCTTGGATCTCAAATGCCTTGGCTTCCGAACAAATTGGCTCCCAAATGATCAAAACCCGGAATTGACTGTTCTAGTTTTCGAACTATTTTTGAAAGCCGAACGTCTGACAGGGCACCCGCGGCTTCCAATTGGCTGCAGGAGCTTCCTGCAGCCAATCAGAAGCTGTGCTTTGGTTTCCTAACGTTTTGGAAGTCAAACAGACTTCTGGAATGGATGCCTTTCGACTTCCAAGGTATGACTGTAATGCTGATGGAACCCAAATCTTCTCCCAATTGATTGTTCCTTCTTGTCTGGAAATGCAAATGCTGGACTTTCTTACAGCCATTCCCACATTCTCCAAATCTCCTTCCACATGCACAGCTCAACTGTCAAATTCTTCATCCCTTTCGAAACTGCTTCCAAAGAAGTCCAAATATTGCAACTAACTCTCTTGCAGGATACCTTAAACAAATTCTTATGACCTAATATGGATCTACTACCTGGAAATCCCAAGTGTGACAGAAGAAGGCATTCTGATTGTATTGAATTTTTTTTCAAATACTTCCATCGTTTTTCAAATACTTCCATTTTTCTTCCAGTTAAATCGAATTGGAATTTAGATCATTTTGTTTTCTAACATATCCTTGCTACTTGCTCCCTCTTGCGTGTTGAGTGACATTCTGGTGATGAATTTGAACATTGTCATCCTTGACAGCCAGAAACAGATGGCACCTACTCTTGTTATGAAATAAATTGTAACTACCATGCTATTTTCCAGTCATATGCAAATCAAAGGTCTAGTTATGTTCATGAGATTGCTGTAAAAGAGATATTTATTTCACTATTGCATGATTTATTTGAATTTATCACTGGGGTACACTACTTGATATGGATCGTGATTAATGCCATCAATAGCCTGAAAGTGAATATTCATAAAAATATGTATATTGAATAGCGATATTTTCCTAGTTTCACTTACTGAAAACCTGAGACAGACATGTTTAATTTGCAATCTTTCTTATTTAGAACTTTAGTAATCTCCCATCAGCTTTTTTTTTTACTTCCCGTTGTCATTTTTATAACTTTTCTGCATTTATGTGATATCCTATTTGAAGCTTTAAAAAACTGCACATTCAAGCTAAGCGCTGCAGTGTGGAGTATGTTGACGCTATCAGTTACATGATACAGCACCGCAGTCAGGAAGATGGGCAATTATCATCATGTCCTGAATAATTAACTACGACAGTGACACATTCTTCCTTTGTAGCAGCCCCTGACTTAGAGATGAAAGTCTCGTTGTGACACAAGAGAAATGATCAAGTGAGAGGAGCTACAGCTGTGAAGTCACAAGAACGCACAAAGGAATAATGGCTTCCTCCTTTAAATGGTATGTTAATATTTAATATTGCAGTGGTATCAATAATACAGTTTAAAGTTAATTTGAAATCTGTCACGGAAGAAAGTTGTGTAGGAGGTGCCATAATGAAGCCCCCCGAAGCCAAACCTGTTTAGCCAAATTATAACCCCTTGTAATTTATCCACCTAGAGACCACGTACTTTATGTATCATGAAAACCCCTGATTCAGGCTTGACTCTTTTTTGAACTCACTAGCTGGCCTTAAGCAAATTATTCTCCTTTTGTTCAGCCTTCCCCTCCTCCCTCCTGAAATACAGGGGTAATAAAACTAAACCACCTCCCACAGTTTTATGCATTTCATTGACATATTGGAGGCAAAATACTTTGTACCCCCAAAGGCTGTAATACAGTGGTACCTCGGTTTATGAACACAATTGGTTCCGGAAGTCTGTTCATAAACTGAAGCGAACTTTCCCATTGAAAGTAATGGAAAGTGGATTAATCCGTTCCAGACGGGTCCGCGAAGTACTCAACCTGAAGCGTACTTAACCCGAAGCATGGGTGTAATTGGTTCCGGAAGTCTGTTCATAAACTGAAGCGTTCATAAACTGAAGCGAACTTTCCCATTGAAAGTAATGGGAAGTGAATTAATCCGTTCCAGATGGGTCCACAGCGTTCGTAAACTGAAAATTTGTAAACCGAGGTGTTCATAAACTGAGGTTCCACTCTACTAAACATACTTACTTGGGACTAAGGTTTTAATCCTATACTACAGTGGTTCCCAACAGGTGGTCCGCGGACCCCCAGGGGTCCGCGAGCTATGCCAGAGGGGTCTGCAAGATGCTATTAGAATAAAAAATATATTAAATATATTTCGTATGATAACAGATTTTTTGTTTTGGCCGCTTCCTGCATGAGCAGAGTCTAGCGCAAAACTAGAATTAGATAGAGGCAGTAGTTCTGCTGTATGCCGTTAGGTGCCGCTTTACAAACACTACTGTTTTGCAAAGAGGCAGCGCGCGCATTCTACTAATGCTCACCTCCCCAAGATGCTTTGTGCGCGTCGGCTTCATTTGTGCGCTACTGCGCAGGTACCCTGTCTTCTCCATTCCCCTCCCTCCTCCCTGGCGCGCGCTGCCTCTTTGCAAAACAGTAGTGTTTGTAAACAAAGCGTTGTTTTTCGCGGAAGCTACAGTTTGCGTAGTTAAAAATGGACTGTTGGTTAAAAAGTGGTTCGTTAAAACGACAAAGGCCTACAGATGAAGAGGAAGAACTGTAAAAAACGTATAAATATAAAATATAAAAAGACTCTTAATTTGGCTCTCACTTTTTAATTTTAGGATTAGGAATTAATGGGGGTCCTTGTCACAATAGCGGCTCGATGAGGGGTCCTCGAGAAAATTTTGTTGGGAACCCCTGCTATACTATATGCTCTTACTTAAGGGCATAGGAAGAGCCTGATAGATCAGGGCGATGACCCACCTAGTCTAGCATCCTGTTATCACAGTGGCCAGCCAGGTGTCCAGGGGGAAGGCTACAAGCAAGACCCGAGCACAACTCCAAGCACCTGCAACTCCAAGCAAGTGGTACCGTATTTTTCCGTATATAAGACAATGTTTTTTCTATTTTAAAAATTAGTCAAATTTTTTTTTTTTGGGGGGGAGCGACTTATACACGGATGTTGAATGCACATTTATTATTATTATCATTATAAAAAAACACTACTTACCTCCCCGTGGCTGCCGTGAACAAGCTGCTGGAACTGCCAATCATTTCACGTACCACTTCCGCCAACCATTGCGGAATAGTAAATGTATGGTACAAAATATACCGGTGCTCAGTAGCATAGGAAGGCGCCCGGCTTAACAATTTTGGGTGATCTTGGGTGTTGGTGGGGCATGTTCCACTGTTGCCCCGTGTGGCACAAACCTCACCCCTCCCCACCCCAAGTGCCGGAGGGGGTCGCTACGCCAGTACCGGTGCTTTGACTACAGTGGTACTTCGGTTTATGGACTTAATCTGTTTCTGAAGTCCGTTTTTTAACCAAATCCATTCTTTAACCAAGTCACACTTTCCCTAATGAGTTTTCCCGCCACCGGAGCCCTTCCACCAATCAGCTTCCGTTCGTAGACCGAGGTAAAGTTCGCAAACCGGAACACTACTTACGGTTTTGCGGAGTTTGTAAACCGTATAGTCGTAAACAGGACTGTTTGTAAACCAAGGTACTGTACCACTGTATTTAATAAAATATCAAAGTTGTTCTGTTTGATGTTTAAAATATTGATTTCTTAATTTTGGGTTCTGAAAAATAGGGCTCATGAGAAACCTCTTCCTATTAGCAACAGGAGTTGCTGTGCAAAGTGAGGTCTTATTAAAGGTAAAGGGACCCCTGACCATTAGGTCCAGTCGTAACCGACTCTGGGGTTGCGCGCTCATCTCGCATTATTGGCCGAGGGAGCTGGCGTATAGCTTCCAGGTCATGTGGCCAGCATGACAAAGCCACTTCTGGCGAACCAGAGCAGCACACAGAAACGCCGTTTACCTTCCCGCAGGAGCGGTTCCTATTTATCTACTTGCATTTTGACGTGCTTTCGAACTGCTAGGATGGCAGGAGCTGGGACCAAGCAACGGGAGCTCACCCCGTCACAGGGATTCAAACCACCGACCTTCTGATCAGCAAGCCCTAGGCTCAGTGGTTTAACCCACAGCGCCACCTGGGTCTTATTACAGCAGTTTAAAAACTATAAAAAACAAGCATCTTCCAGAAGCATGAATCAGTGTTCAGTTTGTTGGCTAATACATCTGTCAAACAGGTTGCTCAAGTCTATGGAGATAAAATTGCTGTTGGTCCTGATCTTTACCCGCTCTTGGTTGATGGCCCAGACTTATGCCATTTGATTCATTTGATAATAGAATGTGGTCCAAGACTATCTTTTTAAATATGGTCCTACATTTCTTTTTAAATTTTGGAACTTTCTCCCATTGCTCAGGGACTTGAGCAATGATTGCAACTGGAAACTAAGGAGTTTTTTATATTTTTTTACATAGCTGCACAAAGGATGCTCTAGACGAAATAAGATGTTCAAAATTCTGTGCATGATTAAGGTGGCTTAAAACACCCTTTGGGATTAAGCATTATCTGCAGAGTTCATCATACCCCCACAGGTGGTCCCTGCAAAGCTGTGCTTCATGGTAATGAATATAAACAAGCTGAAAGGTAAATGGAAAGAAATGAGAATGTCATTGTGACTCTGCTTTTCGTCAGAGAAGAGTCGACGAAGAATTTACTGCATAACCCACTCAAATGTGAATGTGAGCAACAAGTCCAAAGCCTGGATTGACATATACAGCAAATATATATCACAGTGCAAAACCTGTCTGTTTGACTAGTCAACGGACAAGCTGTCTACAATACTGTCAGTCCATATATGCTCCATTGGACTTCAGACTGAAAGTTCTTTACACATATACGGTTTGGAGACAGAACATAGCCATCATGGCTTGTAGCCATCGATAGCCTTCTCCTCCATGAATTAGTCTAATCCTCTTTTAAATCCATCCAAATTGGGGCTTCCTGTTTCTGGCGGTGAGATATGGCTGACTCCCACACGATCAGACCTCAGCTGTGCCTGTAATTCAGCGTTGATATGGGGGTAATTAGCCCTGGCAGACTCCCCAGGGTGGGGGAGGACTGTCTCGTAGACCCGCAGACCGTCCAAGATTGTCAGCTTGCATCAAGGTGCAATCGGCAGGACGCTGGGTCCCAGAGCACGACACGGCTGGCATTCTCCAAAGTTACTCTCATAGTCGGAAATATCTGTTTGATGAAATAATTAGCTTTGGACTGTTATGTACTGAGCTGAATCCTAGAACAATAGGATTCAGAATCAGCAGTCTGATTGGTCCGCAGGAGCTACCCAATCCAACTCCAGGTGGAAGTGAATCCGCAACCTGATTGGCCTGCAGGAGCAGCCAATCAGGCAGCTGGCAGAAGTGAATCTGCAACCTGATTGGCCTGTAGGAGCAGCCAATCAGGCTGGAGGCAGAAGTCAATCCACAACCTGATTGGCCCACAGGTGTAGCCCTGAAGTAGCCAATCACGCAAGGCCCATTGTGTAAATAATGTATATAAGCAGATGGTTTTGGGAAAAGAGCCATTCTTCTCCTCTTCTCCTTGATGACTATGAGCTGAATAAAGAGCATGAAATTCACTCTCGACTCCGAGTATATTTCAGGACAATAAACAGACATAGTCTGGACCGAAGAAGACTGAGAAAAAACCTGCAGAACTGCACAGTCCCTGGTGTTTAAGCTCGGACTTCAAAGAGATTCTCATCATGGTGTTTGGATTATGGAGGTGACTGGTACGTTCTTTTTTCTTCTTCTCAATACCTACATATTTTTTTTTTGCCAAGCCTCATTAAGAAACCTTTTTTTAAAAAAAGTACAGATGGACAGAAAAAAGAGAAAAAAATGTAATATGTTCTTTTTTAACAGCTCCAAAGCATTGGGGAGTGATTTGATTCTCTTTGCCTTTCAGCTTCCTTTTTAACCAACTGAATGGAATGGCAATGTATCAGCGAGAACCCTTGCAGATTGAATTGTGGATAGAAAAATATGTGCTTGCCTCCATGGTCTGAGCTATTTTAACTAAATAGTTAAATAAATGGGTGTGACTCACCCTTTCCTCACATGCCTGCTTAACTCATCTTGATGCTTTGTCAACAGGGGCGAAGATGCTTCATCAACTAGGGCTCCCTGTAGCTTGTGGCGTGGGATTATACTCTTTCAGCAGCCTGTCTGTGAATCTGGAACTCATGGAATTTGAGTTTTCATTTAATCTTCGCTGCCTTCTGTAATGACCATGTTCTTTATAAATAGACCATGGCAATTTTCCACTGTGAGATGAATAGCTCTGACAGTCAGCTCCTTCTATATGATGGGTTTCTTGCTTGCATAAATATGGCTTACTATTATCTACTGGTGTGATATACATTCTCCGCTTTTTTTCTTTATACTTGGTTGTTGTTATACTCTTACCGCAAAAGCAATTATATACAGTATACCGGTTTGTAATAAATGAGGTTAAAAATCCAGTATCCTATTATTACTTCCTACTTACTGTATAAATTGCTAACATCAATACCTCTGCTTTCTACTATATTCTCCTAAATTAAATATTTAAATCTAGATGAGACACAAGATTGGCTCTCTTATGTGCCCTCCCGTTAGAAGCAGGTATGAGGAAATACAAATTGAATCAGGGAACTGAAGTTCTTTGTGGGGTGTTTAATTCAACCCTCCAGAACATAGAATCATAGAGTTGGCATGAACCATGAGGGTCCTCTTTTCCAACCCCCTGCAATGCAGAAATCTTTTTGCCCAAGGTGGGGCTTGAACCAACAACCCTGAGATTAAGAGTTTTATGCTCCACCAGCTCCTCTAATCTTAACATAATATCATTTGTGTAAACTGTTGTTTTTCATTTCATTTCCATTGGGTAAATCCCCTCCCATCCCATCTTCATGAATGTGACAAACTAGTGCCAAACATACAAGAATAATTACTAACAGTGGGTGTAGTCTGCTTTAAAATGAGATAACCTAGATCTCAAAAAAGTAAAGCGTAATAGTGGCATAAAACCTCAGCTCTGGATCTCTCTAAAGCTCCATTTCCAACTCAATGAACATAAAGGGACTCAAATGGGAGAGTTATTTTTCTTAAAGGCATGTTAGATAGAGACAGGAGTTCTCTATGTACCAAATACTAACCAAGAACAATTTCTGGATGAAACATTTTCACAATTGCATTCGTCTAAACAAGGTAAAGTGGTGAGAGGTAGAGAGAGAGAGATGGGTATGTTTAGCCTGAATAAGAGGAGACTGATATGATAGCCACCATAATGGCATTCCCCTTCCTTTTCCTGCCGTCCCCTGCTCCAAACAGTTAGTCCACTAAGCCTTTGGAGCAGATACTGGGGGGTACACAGAGGACTTTAGGGAAGAAGAGAGGAAGGGGAAGTCCTGTTACATGATCAGAAGTCTGTTACATTCATAAACAGGCATCAATTAATACAATCTGTTTTTCAGGATTGATGAACCCTCCCTCCCCCAAAAAGGTATTATTCTCATAGCTGCCAAGTCTCCCGTATTCCCCGGGAAACCCCCGTTTTCCCAGCCGTTCCCAGCTGGAAAAACGGATATTTTTTATTTCCCCCCGGTTTACTTACCGGCTGGGGGAGGCTCCTTCTGCGCATGTCTGGAGTCTCTGGACATGTGCAGAAGTGATTTCTGGCGCAGCAGCCATTTTGGAACTGGGCAGAGCAGCATCGAAAGTCGCTTCTGATCATGCTCCATCCAGTGGCGGCAGTGCTATTTCCGGTCTGCCGATCCCTTATTTTTCCAGCAGGAACTTGGCAGGTTTTATTATTCTGCTGAGCGTACTTAGAGCAGTAGAAATACTTCAGCAGTAATTCAAGTATATCATCCAAAGCTTGCTACCCTGGGTTCCTTCCTTCCTTCCTTCCTTCCTTCCTTCCTTCCTTCCTTCCTTCCTTCCTTCCTTCCTTCCTTCCTTCCTGGCATATTGACTATTCTACTCCCAACCATTTTTCAAACCATTTGAAGTACACAGCACCAATAACCTATTTTCCCCTACCCGGTTTGACCCTTAATAAACACTACTGTTTATTGTTTATCAATGTAACATTTACCTAGTCATTACTGCAGCCTTTCAGAACAGCTACTCCTTTAGATATAGCACTTGAAGAAGATAAATGTTTCCCAACGTTTCGTAATTTCTAAGTATTTATAATGTTTTGAATCAAATGCCTTGTAAAACCGGGTTCACTTCCCCGCTCCTCCACATGCAGCTGCCGGGTGACCTTGGGCTAGTCACACTTCTCTGAAATCTCTCAGCCTCACTCACTTCACAGAGTGTTTGTTGTGGGGGGAGGAAGGGAAAGGAGATTGTTAGCTGCTTTGAGACCCCTTAAGGCAGGCATCCCCAAACTGCGGCCCTCCAGATGTTTTGGCCTACAACTCCCATGATACCTAGCTAACAGGACCAGTGGTCAGGGAGGATGGGAATTGTAGTCCAAAACATCTGGAGGGCTGAAGTTTGGGGATGCCTGCCTTAAGGGGAGTGAAAGGTGGGATATCAAGTCCAAACTCCTACTCCTCCTGCTCTTCCTTTTTTGGGTGTTACATAATCTCATTAGCAAATGCTGTGGTGGAGCAGAGGTGCTTACCTGACCTCCAGGCAGGTGAGTCGCTGCTGCTTACTGGGAGGGGCAAGGTAGCAGTGCAAATGCATTGGCTGACCCAACCTAGTGCTCCTACTGTGTCACCCTCTATGCCACACCATCACCCCCCCCCCTTTGGCCTCCCAGTAAGCAGTAGCAACTCACCTGTTGGGAGGGCTTTTAAGCACCTCCATCACATCACATCACTGGCTACTTCATAATCTTTCTTAATGTAAGCCTTGTTATTTCCCCCTTTTAGCACTCTGTTTTCACTCATCTCAAATCTCTTGTATTTTCCTCTCACAAGGATCAAGCTTTTCATTAAACACTCGCTTGAGATAATTTAAATTCTGTTAAAAGCATTTATTTAACTTTGTTTATAGGTATCCTCTCTCCTGCTCACTTTATCTTTACGTCTTGCTTTTATCGCTATATTTATATTCATAGTACAGTGTACCTTGGAAGTCCATTCTTAAATGGGGTTGCTACGCCAGTACTGGTGCTTTGAATACAGTGGACCTTGGTTTATGAACTTAATCTGTTCCTAAAGTCCATTTTTAAACCAAAGCCACTCTTAAACCGAGGCACGCTTTCCCTAATGAGGCCTTCCACCGTTCGGCTTCCGTTCGTAGACTGAGGTAAAGTTCACTAACCGGAACGCTACTTCTGGTTTTGCGGAGTTCTTATACTGAATAGTTCGTAAACAGGGCTGTTCTTAAACTGAGGTACCACTATAGTAAATGTACTTTGGTTGTTCCTATTCTAATCTACCCCCTAATTTTCCAAATAATACTCCATTATAGGTCGAACAATAATTTATCCAGCAATCTCTTACCAAAAATTCCTAGATAACCAATTATGTTGATACGTAAAAGTCTAATTACTAATACATTCTACGTCCAATACATTTAGCAACAAATAACACTATAAAGTTCAGCTTTAGAGCAATTCACTACATAAAATGCTGTCAGACACATTTCTGGTACAACTATGTCACAACCTGGTACGTAAAGTGCAACTGCAGACTAATAATATGCAAACTGCATTTACAAAGTATCCAAATGCAAAATAAAAAATACAATTCAAGTATCTTTAATTCAAAAGCATCCCTATTTTCATGCATGAGATTGGTTAAAAGCAATGCAAACTCAATACAAGAATAAAAGACAGATCTATTCCCTAATATGTAAATATTTAGGCAGTATGAAACCAACCAGATAACATCAGGGAGGAGAGCATAGGAGAAAAGAGGATTAATTTAGAGCCACATTTTGTAAGTGAGGGGAAGTCAATTGCCCTCTTGCGCTGCACCTGCCAACTTCCACAGCCACGGTTCTTACTAAGTTTATTCAGTTTTTCTGTCAATTCCGCACCCTCCCCATCTCTCCCTCCTTCTTAGTTGTTTCATATTCCTTTCTGCATATTCCTCCTGCCACCATCCAGGTCCCTCTGTGCATCTCCACATATGACATGAAACCTCTGCCAAAAGCAAGATAGTAGCTCATAGCTTGATTGGCAGATTCAGGCTGTGTACACATTGCTGGCTTAAAATGCAGTCGGGTCATTCTTTTTCTGAATTCAGATGAAAGCTGGTTTCAGGGAGAAATGCATCAGAACACAGCAGGGGCGCAATCTGGGAGGCAGTGGCAGAAGAAGGGGGCGGGTTGCCCCGGGTGCCATCTCTGAGGAAGGGTGACAAGAAGGCACCCAGTGGGGGGCTCGCCCCACTTTCCCTGGCTGCGGCGGCACGAGCCACCGAAAGCGCACCACCACAGTCGTGTGCGGAGGATCCTCCGCTTGTGGCTGCATCCTCCTCCACCATCCATACAGTGCTCGAGCAGTGCCATTGGCAAACTGCCCAGTGGCACATGTGCAGTGCCGCTCGAGCACTGTATGGAGTACCCTAACCCTCTGCCGCTGCTGCAGCTGCGAGGGAAGGATCCCTCTGCCGTTGCTGCAGTCGCAAGCAGAGAATCCCGCCGCCATACGTACGACGCACGCGCATGCACAGTACATAGCGGTGCACGCACATGCGCGGTAGGTAGGTAGCAGCACACACACTGTCGGCGGTTTGCCCCACCCCTGACACCCCGTCCCAGGTGCTGGTTCTCCTTCCTTCGCCACTGCTGGGAGGGGCAGGGGGCTAGAGCCCCCACATTTTCAAGGAGGGGGACGACCCCCTCAAAATTCACAGTAGGGCGAAGTGTCTTTGCCCTGGCACATCCTTTTGGCGATTGCTAGGGCGCCTTCCCTGGCAATCTCAAATAAACATGGCAAAGTGCCTTGGCGGGCCTCGTGGAGGCAGAGGAGGCAGCCTTGCTGAGGCAGACTCAGCCTCACAGTATCAACGTATGAAGGTAAGGTGGTGGTGGGATGGCGGGCTGAGTTGACCTGGCCGGGGTGGGGTGGGGACAGGCAGCACGTGTGTGTGCTGTGCCACCAACCCACCCAACCCCAGCCAGGCCAAGAGGCCTCCTCAACACTGGGCACAACTCGACACCTCTGGAACACAGTATTTTGTAAGAAGTGACAGGATAGCTACAGGATAAATCTGGATTGTGTCTAACATTGTGCATACGCCACTTCCCAAGTCAGTGGTGGGAGTGCCCTGATGCAGGGCAGATAGGTGTGCATACACAGCCTCAAAACAGAACTAGACCCCCTGCGAAGTAGTGCCATCAACAGCTGAAAAGCTTTTTCATTGCAATTTAGTAACAAATCTGATTTCATTTTTTTTAAAAAAATGTCTACTAGATAGCACAGGAACACAGTCACAAGGTGCCGAAAAAGGTTGGCAACTAATAGCAGTTCCTCACTAAGGCGTCCCAGCCTATTACAAGCCAGTTTTCCTTCTCTCCAGTAGCCAGAGCTCTCATCGAGCCCTAAGTAATTATTCCCTCTCTCATCTCTCCAAGCACATCGATCACATACACCTGCCTGGCTTTTCCTTCAGAGTAATCCCATCTCCTTTCCAGTAGAAGCTAGAAAATGGCAGTGTTGGAAATACAACTTCCCCTACTCTGTCTGTCAGCACAGGGGTGGGCGTAATGGCTCCAGTGTCCAGGGGGGCGGGCAGGTGTTGGGGGTGAGCCTTGCTAAGGAGACAGCTGCAATGAAGCTTTTTGCTGATGACTGGGATGACTCCAACTAACCGTGTGGCTTTATTCAGCCTTCTGCTCCTGCTTTCTGTGCTGCTAAGGAAGAGAGCATTGCAAGGCAGCAAGGCGGGTAGTGCCTGGTTTAGCTTTGGGGTGTGTGAGTTTATGTGCAGGAGCCCCCTAATCCTGGCTGCGTATTTGTGTGTTTTAATTACCGTACTTAAAATGGTTGTTTAAAACAAGCTTACGACTGGAGGTGACCATACGACATTTGGCAGTGAGCTTATCTGTCCTCTTAAAAGGCAGGTATAAGGGTAAATGTCAATCCAATAAGCTTCACACAAAGCAAATTATTAAAATAAGGTCAAACCATACTAAAACAATAAAATGAAAATAAAGCCAGAAATATACTAAAGCTTCAATAAACACAAAGCAGAAACAGCTAATCACTCAATTATCTAAATGGTTCTGTGAAATAATGTTGTCAGTACCCCAAGACTCATGTTATGTTATTTTATTTTACGTCTCAGGTTACAGAACATACATAAAAGGCACCCAGTCCTACAAGAAAACCCATTTTCGCAACAAAGAGAACAGAACATATTGATGTGTATTTTCATAAAAATTAATCATTCCAGAGTCAAGGGGAGAAATGCCAGCTTCTCCACAAACTTGTTATCTAATGGGTGTCCTTCCCAAAACTAATTGTTTGTCAGTTTTGTCATTTCAGTTATTTGCCTGATCCTTTCAAATCATGCGTAAGGTGAAGACCATTAGCCTTCTTCTGATTTGCTGCCAAATCAATCCTAGCAGCACTGAAAACTTTCTAACAAATCCAAAGTCACATATTTCAACCTTTCCCTTCAGATTACAAAAAAGTATTGCCAATGTGGGTGAGTGATCCAATGATTGCATGGGAATGGCTTGGAAATAAGGAAGGCCACTCTCTTAAAATTGGAAAATGGTTCAACTCAGTTTTCTTCTCCAAAGCACCAACTGCTAAATCTTATTGCAACTCAGCACCGGGGGGGGGGGGGGCTTTCTTCAGGAGCAATATGTAACTGATTAAGAATCAGTCAGTGATTTCAGCTTTTTTTTTTTAGGTACTTTTTTAGGTACTTATTAACCTCTGTTTTGAAATGTTACCCTCCACAATGGTTTGTTATTTGATTTAAAAATCAACTTGATAGTTTGTTTGTTTTTCATATTTAACAAAATAATTTTAAAAGACCTGTCAAAGAAAAGAAGAGAAAGAGCTGCCTACTTATGCCATTTTTGTGCCATCCCAACCCTTGGGTTTACATAATGGTTTTCAATAATGATAATTTTATTCCTTCCTTTAAATAGTTCGTCCTCCAAGTGGTTTCAGTATTTTAATTGTATTTCATATGAGGTAAAGGGACCCCTGACCATTAGGTCCAGTTGTGACCGACTCTGGGGTTGTGGCGCTCATCTCGCTTTACTGGCTGAGGGAGCCGGCGTACAGCTTCCAGGTCATGTGGCCAGCATGACTAAGCCGCTTCTGGCGAATCAGAGCAGCGCATGGAAACGCCGTTTACCTTCCCACTGGAGTGGTACCTATTTATCTACTTGCACTTTGGCGTGCTTTCGAACTGCTAGGTTGGCAGGAGCTGGGACCAAGCAACGGGAGCTCACCCCGTTGCAGGGATTAGAACTATATGTATTTTATATCGTTTCCTCCATATTCCATTTTTTCATCTTTTCTTATTCCAATCAGTAATTGATTGATCCTGAAGCAGGAACCCTGTGTTCTGAAATGTGTGGAGCTACAACTTTGCAACTGGCACTTTTGACAACAATCTCCCCTGTTCTCAGTTCATTTCCAAACCAACTTCAAGTGTTGCCCCCACCTAGCCTGGCGCACCTGTGAGGTGGGGTGAAGCAGTTGCCGTGGGGCGCAGAAGCCTCTGAAGCAGAACCTCCCACAGATGGCCAGTGGCAGAGAAGTGGCACATTCAGTGGTGTCGATTTCTGGCAAGATATTGCAAGATCTCACGGGAAATTGGTGCCAATGCCAGCACTGCGTCTCCACTGGCATGGCAAGTGGTATGGCAATGGCAGGGTGCGACGGCACTTCCCATTTCGTCTCAAGTAGTGAAACACAATACACCACCCTTGCCCCTCCACAACTGCATTAGACAGCTAGGTGTTGGGGACGCTTATAATTCTTAATGATCCCTGACTTTAAAATGCTTTGATTTTCCAAAATACCACCTCCTCCCCTGGGTGTGCAAGTCATATTGTTATGTACTAAGCTTGGATCCTAGAACAATAGGCAAGTAGGATCATAGAATGCAGAACAATAGGCAAGTAGGATCCTAGAATGCAGATCCTAGAAAGGAGAAGACCAATCAGGCTCCAGGAAGAAGTTAATCAGCCTATTAGGCTGGTAGGATTGTAGAATACAACAACTGATTGGCCTGCAGGAAAAGACCAATCAGGCCCCAGGAGAGAATCAGAATCAGATGGGACTCATTGTGTAAATAATGTATATACAGTGGTGCCTCGCTTAACGAATGCCCTGCTTAACGAAATTTCCACTTAACGAAAGGTTTTTTTCTAGCGGAGGTTGCCTCACTAGACGAATTCGTTTTATGAAAAATTCGTCTAGCGAATCACGGTTTCCCATAGGAATGCATTGAAATTCAATTAATGCGTTCCTATGGGCAATTTATTTTTAAAATGCATTCCTATGGGATTCGCTAGACGAATTTTTCGTTATAAGAAAAGACCCGTGGAATGAATTAAATTCGTCTAGCGAGGCACCACTGTATTTCATATATGGAGCCTGAGAGCCTGGTGGCTTGCATGATCCCTGGCTGTCAAAAACTAGCATCACATGGCTAAAAGAGTTGTCTCCTGACCATATGTGAAGATAGCCTTTGACAGCCAGGGACTAGGGGGACTTGTAGACATCCATCATCCCTAGTTGTCGGTGTCAAATCATTGGCATGGCCATGGATTTGACCATGCAAAGCATTTCATGCTGACAGCCAAGAGTTGAGGGCTGGCCAGCCTTCTCATCCCTATCTGTCTAAGGCTGTGCACACACTATTGTGGCTCCAGCAAACTCCCTCCACTGGTGTTTGAAGGCGAGTACACATGACACAAGTCACAGGCCATAGGTTTCTTGAAGCTTCTTGAGCAATCCTCCCGTTTGATGCACTTTCCCTCAAACCAGCTTCCATCTGATTATGGAGAACAGAAGCTTCGGTCAAGTTGAGGTGTGCACATTTTAACCACCCACTGCACATGTGCAGTTGACAGCTTCAGGGAATTAGAAGTTGGCTTTGGAAAACAAATCAAGTAATGGGCACCCTATCCGCCTCTGGTTTGATCAGCGACATAAAAAAAGCAGTTTTAAACACAGCAGACCGGGCAGAGAGATGAAGCAGATAATGTGTACGTAGTCTAAGGGAGGAGTCAGCAACCTTTTTCAGCCGTGGGCCGGTCCACCGTCCCTCAAACCTTGTGAGGGGGCCGGACTATATTTTGAATGAAAAAATGAACGGATTCCTATGCCCCACAAATAACCCAGAGATGCATTTTAAATAAAAGGACACATTCCACTCATGTAAAAACACCAGGCAGGCCCCACAAATAACCCAGAGATGCATTTTAAATTAAAGGACACATTCTACTCATGTAAAAACACACTGATTCCCGGACCCTTTGCGGGCCAGATTGAGAAGGCGATTGGGCCGCATCCGACCCCCGGGCCTTAGGTTGCCTACCCCTGGTCTAAGGCTAGATTTACATGCCCAGGAGAACTCTGTTGGCGGAACCAACCAAAATGACAGACCCAGGAACACTTTGCACTTAAGGCTGAGCAAAGGAAGCTACACACTCCACAACTGGCTATCCTAAATAGAGATGGGGATTGGGGATGAACTTTAAACTGGTAGGAGGCACAGTCCAGAATACAAACGCCAGTGTTCAAAAAGCAGCATTTCTCACTCAAGCTGTTTGCTATTCCCTGTATTACAGAGGCTTGACTGGCCTCCCCAAGGAGTCAGGCATTTGGTGGTTCCATACTGTGGAAGACTCTTCCAGCAAAGATTCAGAAGTGCCCCCTCCCTTTGGACTTCCACGCATCTCTTGAATACTTTCCTATGCCGAAGTTAAAAATGGAAAGTGTGATGCTGGTGGTCAACAAAAGAGGTTTAAAGATTGTCTCAAGACAAATCTTAAAAAATGTAGTATAAACACTGACAACTGGAAAACACTGGCCTACGAGCACTCCAGTTGGAGAACAGCCTTTATGGAAGACAATCTTACTCGGCTACGAGTGATCGCCAAATAAGAAAGAAAGGTTGTCTAGTTACTCACCTCCTTGGTTTGGATAACTCCATCCCTTTAACATTTCTCTGATGAAAATTAGGATGTACAGTGGTACCTCGGTTTAAGTACACAATTGGTTCCGGAAGTCTGTACTTAACCTGAAGCGTACTTAACCTGAAGCGAACTTTCCCATTGAAAGTAATGGAAAGTGGATTAATCCGTTCCAGACAGGTCCGCGGAGTACTTAAACTGAAAATACTCAAACCGAGGTGTACTTAAACCGAGGTATGATTGTACTAAGGAAAAGTTAGACAATCAGGGATCAAATCAGAAACTGGGATGGCTTCTGTAAATCCAGGACTGTCCCTGGGAAATAGGGACACTTGGAGGGTCTGCAAAGAGCAGCTCCTGCAACGTGAGGCCTTTACCTAGTGACCCCTATTTGATTCAGGTTGTTGTTGCTTGAGAGAGGGGCAGTGGGAGGCATGATCTAGTCCAGGCTTTAAAAACCTATCCCAGGGGTCAGCAAACTTTTTCAGCAGGGGGCCGGTCCACTGTCCCTCAGACCTTGTGGGGGCCGGACTATATTTTGAAAAAAAAATGAACGAATTCCTATGCCCCACAAATAACCCAGAGATGCATTTTAAATAAAAGGACACATTCTACTCATGTAAAAACATGCTGATTCCCAGACCGTCCGCGGGCCGGATTTAGAAGGCGATTGGGCCGCATCCGGCCCCCGGGCCTTAGTTTGGGTTTGGGGACCCTGATCTAGTCCTTTGCAGGGTGGTGATGGTGGTCCTTCTGCTATATATATATATTTGAAACCCTTAAGATTCTCCAAGCATTCAATAGGAACACACAGAATCCCAAATGGTTTTCAAGGCAAGTTAGGAAACAGGGCTCTGATTAATAATTGCAGAGCACCCAGCATCTGTGTGCTTAAAAGCCGCTTGCAGAGTGCTTTGTGCCTCCATTTCCATCTCTGAGCATTGAACTCCAAAGGCCATTGGAAGGAGCTCAAATTAACTGATTATGAGAGTTCCTGAGACACTCAGGCACAAGGTGCTCGGTAAGTAGAAATTATCTTTCCCAGCTGCTGTCGTAGAAAGATTTACTATCCCAGTTTGGCATCCGTTTGCATCAGCATCTAACCCAGCCTTTGCAGGTGGGAACCTTCAATTCAGGCTAGCATCTTTCAGAATAACCCCTTTTCTACTGGCAGTCCTTTATCAGGGAAATCTATGCTTTTCTTCCAGCAACGGGTGGAGGGAACGGACTGATTTAGCTCAGGCGTACAATTTGTCACCCCCATCATTTTAATTTATGCTTTTTACCACCTTATTCAATCCCATTTTCACTGCAGTTCTTACAGCTGGCAGTAAACTACAGTGCAAATGTTGACTTTTCCACAATGCTGACACCACGTTAAATACCTGTCTACTTCTGGCAGGTTTTTCTTCCCCCGATGGGAACATTTTAGCCAGTGACAGAATCCAAGGCAAGCTGCCAGGAACCCTTAATGTGTGTGTAGAAACCTGATTGGTATGCTGCATGTTGCTTAGGAATCAGCAGATCAGAAAGCCTGTAGAAAAGGGGGGATAATGCTAACCTTCCCCAAATAGTATGTATGAGTCTGAGTTTGTGTATATATGTACACACAAACACATAATTAGCCCGTAGTGGCTGCACTTTTTTATTGGAGGATGGGGAAAGTGATAAAGAGATGATCACCCACGTTTGAGACTTACCTAGGAATGCTAATTTTCCGGCTATCGTGGCATGGTGAAAGGCCTAGGCTATGAGATAAGGGAATGCACTGGAAGGTCTTCTAATCCATTTCTTGCAGTGTAGTGAAAATGTGTGGGCTGCAATACTCAGAAGGTTGAGTTGAATATGACCTGTTTGCCCTCATGCTGGAGTCAACGCTTTAATAATAGAGGGATCAGACTTTGTTCAAAAGGAGCATAAATATATGTAAGAAAAACAGGGGTGGTTGCTGTGTGCAATCATGGGTTGAAATGCAGACCCTTCAAGTGTCCCTATTTCCCCCAGATTTACAGGAGCCATCCCAGTTTCTGATTTGATGCAGGAATGTCCCGCTTTTCCTTAGGATGTCTGAATTTTAATTGGAGAAATGTGGGAGGGTATGTAGGTATGCAACTTCCGAAGCAAGGAGATAAGTAACTATACAACCTTTGGAAGACCTCTGAAGGCAGCCCTGAGTAGGGAAGTTTTTAAATGTTTAATTTTGTATTATATTATTATATATATTTTATATATGTTCGAAGCCACCCAGAGTGGCCTTGGGCAACCCAGTCAGATGGGCAGGGTATAATAATAAAATTATTACTATTATTATTATTATTATTATTATTATTATGGAATAGGACATCTATGTCATCCTCTTTTAAACTACCTCTTCTGCCTCCCTGATTCCCCTCTGGATGCCTGGGGAGACCCCCCCCTCTCCTTTACCACCACACCCTCCCAGCTACCCAGGGCCAGCCCAAGACATTTGAGGCAAACCACAAAATGGTGTGTGTGCACCCCCTGGGAAGAAGGAGTGAGGAAAGAAGGTCTACATCGGGAACAAGGAGGGAATAAAGATCTACCTCTATTGATCCTGCCATTTGAGGCGGTCACCTCACCTTGCCTCATGGGTGGGCCGGCCCTGCAGATACTGTATAATGGCAGGAGGCAATGCCTACACCAGGCATCCCCAAACTCGGCCCTCCAGATGTTTTGGGACTACAACTCCCATCATCCCTAGCTAACAGGACCAGTGGTCAGGGGTGATGGGAATTGTAGTCCCAAAACATCTGGAGGGGAGAGTTTGGGAATGCCTGGCCTACATGGACTGTTTTTTTATGCCTTGTTGTGAAGTAATTAGGTCAGGGGCCAGATATGGCTTCTGTCTGGCAACCTGAGAAGGGAGAGTGGACCAGGGCTCAGCAGGATCCTTCAGATGGGTTGTGATGGTCCCACAAGCTGTGCAACTCAACAGTATCTCAAGGCCAGACTGGAGATATTGGGGTGGCCACATTTGTTCCTCGTGTGTCTACTATCTACATCTAAACCCTGTGTGTAATATTTCCAGCAAAATGTTCATACAATCGACAGGGCCGTCTTAAGTATATCTGGCGCCCTGGCGTCGTGGTGCGATGGATCCCTCCGGCACCCCTGCCCCGTTTCCCAGCGCGGTGGGTGGAGCGCGGCTGCCGCAGGCGCAGCTGCGTGGCGGGTGGGCGGGCGCAGCTGCACAGCACCCCCCTGGCGGCCCGGCGCCCTGGCGCCCTGCGCCACCCAGCCTGGCCGTAGGGCCGGCCCTGACAATCGAAGGGAGATGAAACATCTCCCCTCCCTATACACTCTTGTATGCTGGCTCCCAAACCAGAAGTGAGGCAGGTTGGGGGCAGGGAGCTTCAGGTAATAGTGCACAGCAAGTAAGACCATGGGTGGTGCAGGGAGGTTCAGCTCATTCCTTTCACCTGCACACACACCGTGTTTTAAAGTTGAGACCTACTTACCCCTTCTTTAGATGTGAATGGGACAGAGCCTTGAAGAAGAAAAATATCCCTGTCCTGCCATAACTGGACTTCAATCAAAGGAGGGATTTGTTTGTTTTGTTTCTCAGCATATAAAATCTGTTCAAAGCATGGTTTTAGCACTATCAGATATGTAGTCAGGATATTTTAGTGATGCTTCTTGTCACTTCTCAAAAGCTTCAAGGAGTCAGAATCCACAAGATGCTAACAAGGACAAATCTCAAGCTGGTTGCAAGGACCAGGTTTTTGTTGTTTTGTTGTTTTGAAGGAAATGATTAAAACTAATTACATACGACTTGAGAATGTGAAGTATAGCGAATTTACAAGTGTTAGCTCATTAGTGTCCACTCAGTTGAGTTTCACAAGCCTTTTGCCATACCTGGAATGTTCTCAAATATTCCGCCTCCTCCGTTTACATACTAAGTAAACAGGGGTTCCCAACAAAATTTTCTCGAGGACCCCTCATCGAGCCGCTATTGTGACAAGGACCCCCATTAATTCCTAATCCTAAAATTAAAAAGTGAGAGCCAAATTAAGAGTCTTTTTATATTTTATATTTATACGTTTTTTATAGTTACAACAGAGTGATCCATCAGTATACAGTTAGTTTTAATTTTCAGTTCTTAATGAGATGAACCACTTTTTAACCAACGGTCCATTTTTAACTACGCGAACTGTAGCTTCCGCGAAAAACAACGCTTTGTTTACAAACACTACTGTTTTGCAAAGAGGCAGCACGCGCCAGGGAGGAGGGAGGGGAATGGAGAAGACAGGGTACCTGCGCAGTAGCGCACAAATGAAGCCGACGCGCGCAAAGCATCTTGGGGAGGTGAGCGTTAGTAGAATGCGCGCGCTGCCTCTTTGCAAAACAGTAGTGTTTGTAAAGCGCCACCTAACGGCATACAGCAGAACTACCGCCTCTATCTAATTCTAGTTTTGCGCTAGACTCTGCTCATGCAGGAAGCGGCCAAAACAAAAAATCTGTTATCATACGAAATATATTTAATATATTTTTTATTCTAATAGCATCTTGCGGACCCCTCTGGCATAGCTCGCGGACCCCTGGGGGTCCGCGGACCACCTGTTGGGAACCACTGCTAAGTAAGTGCACTGATACCCGCCTTTCTGCAGTGGTACTGTCTGCACAGTTCTGCCATCAGTAAAACAGTGGGGTGTATGTGGGGAACAGCCCCGAGGAGCAGTGGGAAGGGTTGTTGGCTACAACCAGGACTTCCACTGCCAATATGATGGGCAAATAGGTCATGCGTCTCTGAAGAAACCTACTTCCCTGAAGAATAACTGAAAGAGGATGGCAAAGTTTGGGAGTGGTGTGTATTTTTACGCCATGCTAAAACGAATTGGCTGAAGTAAGTTGGCAAGGAGGAACAAGGAGGATTTGACAGGAAAGTTTTGGAACTTTATGAACAGAATATGTACAAATTCAGGAATACAGAATACTTTACCCTTTCGAGATACAGTATTTGGGCCTTTTAATTTTTATTCCTTTGATGGCTATTGGACCAATGGAATTGTTACTGTGAAGAAGTTTATAATAATACTGAGATGCAAAGATCTGACTGCCCCCTTCATTGGTGGTTTCCCAAGTTTCAGGTAATTTCCTAGCACAATTAGCTTCATGAGAATGCTGCATCGTTCCAATATTGACTTGGCCCTCTTTTGGCGTTTCCCAAACCCCTGAAATTATCCCCTACTACACCCTGCAAATTGGGACCCAGGTGGCGCTGTGGGTTAAACCACAGAGTCTAGGGCTTGCTGATCAGAAGGTCGGCGGTTCGAATCCCTGCAACGGGGTGAGCTCCCATTGCTCGGTCTCAGCTCCTGCCCACCTAGCAGTTCGAAAGCACATCAAAGTGCAAGTAGATAAATAGGGACCGCTCCGGCGGGAAGGTAAACGGCGTTTCCATGTGCTGCTCTGATTCGCCAGAAGCAGCTTTGTCATGCTGGCCACATGACCCGGAAGCTGTCTGTGGACAAACGCTGGCTCCCTCGGCCTATAGAGCGAGATGAGCACCGCAACCCCAGAGTCGGACACGACTGGACCTGATGGTCAGGGGCCCCTTTACCTTTACCTTTACACCCTGCAAATACTGTAGGCTGTAAATTGTGAGAGGAGAATTTTTGGCTCAGCCTTGTGGGCACAGTTAATACGTTACTAGAACTGCTGCTGCCTTCATGATGTGACATGCCATCTAATCGAAGCTTGCTTTTGTTTTAGTCAGCTGAAGGCCAGCCAGTTACATGGCTTGTGCAGGCAAAATGTCACATGCAATAGAAGCAAAACTGAATAAAACTGAAATCAACGGTTGCTTGATCTTCAGTGCAGCAGTCTTCGTTTGTTGATAGTAGCAAAGGTGAAATAAAAGTGTTGTAGCTAAGTCCTATGCTGCTTCTAGCGTAACTGAAGGCAGTGTGACAATCTTGAGTCAGCACCAAAAATTACATTCTCCTTAAGTACTTCAAGCCCTCACCACAAGCTTAGGTGCAGGTATCTTGTCTTTTCACAGCAGCAAAACAACAACAGCCCTTTCCCTTTTAGAAAGGCTTCCTGCACCGCAATGTTTGGTTTCTACTGCAAGCCTCGCAAGCTGAGCCAGGATGCCATCTAGACAGCAGTAGCATCCTGCTACTGGTCCCATCACCTCCGGACAAATAGAAAGGAAAAAATGGAGGCAGTGAGAGATTTTACTTTCTTGGGCTCCTTGATCACTGCAGATGGGGACAGCAGTCATGAAATTAAAAGACGCCTGCTTCTTGGGAGAAAAGCAATGACAAACCTAGGCAGCATCTTAAAAAGCAGAGACATCACCTTGCCGACAAAGGTGCGTATAGTTAAAGCTATGGTTTCCCCAGTAGTGATGTATGGAAGTGAGAGCTGGACCATAAAGAAGGCTGATCGCCAAAGAATTGATGCTTTTGAATTATGGTGCTGGAGGAGACTCTTGAGAGTCCCATGGACTGCAAGAAGATCAAACCTATCCATTATGAAGGAAATCAGCCCTGAGTGCTCACTGGAAGGACAGATCCTGAAGCTGAGGCTCCAATACTTTGGCCACCTCATGAGAAGAGACGACTCCCTGGAAAAGACCCTGATATTAGGAAAGATTGAGGGCACTACCCCTGTTTCTCATATTTTAAGACATACCCATAAAATAAGCCATAGCAGGATTTTTAAGCATTCAAGGAATATAAGCCATACCCCGAAAATAAGACATAGTGATAGGCGCAGCAGCAATGCCGGCTGCGGCAGGAGGAGGAGAAAAAAATAAGACATCCCTTGAAAATAAGCCATAGTGTGTTTTTTTGAGGAAAAAATAAATATAAGACATGTCTTATAATATGAGAAACACGGTAGGAGAAGGGGACGACAGAGGACAAGATGGTTGGACAGTGTTCTCGAAGCTACGAACATGAGTTTGACCAAACTGCGAGAGGCAGTGCAAGACAGGAGTGCCTGGTGTGCTCTGGTCCATGGGGTCACGAAGAGTCAGACACGACTAAACGACTAAACAACAAAAACAACAAGCATCCTGCCTGAGCAGCCTGTCAGCTGACCCCCAAAGGGCCCATTTCCACCAGCAGATCTTATAAATGCTCAGGTGGCTGATCGTCCATCAGCTGATCTTCCATCAGCTTCTGCTGGCGATCTTGCTGCATCCCACGTGGACAGAGATAGAATAATAATAATAATAATAATAATAATAATATATTATTTATACCCCGCCCATCTGGCTGGGTTTCCCCAGCCACTCTGGGCGGCTTCCAACAGAAGAATAAAATAATCGATTAAAGATTAAAAGCCTCCCTAAACAGGGCTGCCTTCAGATGTCTTCTAAAAATCTGGTAGCTGTTTTTCTCTTTGACATCTGATGGGAGGGTGTTCCACAGGGCAGGCGCCACTACCGAGAAGGCCCTCTGCCTGGTTCCCTGCAACTTGGCTTCTCGCAACGAGGGAACCGCCAGAAGGCCCTCGGCACTGGACCTCAGTGTCTGGGCAGAACAATGAGGGTGGAGACGCTCCTTCTGCCATCTGTTGCGTGGACAGGCGAAGACCCCCCCCCCAAGCCCCAGGTGACCCCCGGGAGGAATAATGACACCTGACAACGTGCTATGGGATTAAAATTGGCCACAACTTTATTAAATTCTCAGATGTAGGAAGACCTTGGCTTAGGCATTGGGCGTTTATCCCTCCCAGTCCCCAGCCAGGTATCTGGGGAACACCAGGGTTATCCAAAGTGTGTGGGGAGTGGGCTGACTCTGGAGAAGGTCTGTTCAAGCAGAGAGCCAGCCCCCCCCATTTCGCCACGTCGTAGGGGGGGAGCACTGACAACCCATTGGCGTATGGTCAGTAACTCCCCTCAAAATAACCCCTTCAACGGGGAACCCTGGGATCGCCACCACAGGGGGTGGGTGGGTTACCGCTTCATGCCCCTCCCATTGAGGGAAGATAGACTAAAGGATTCTGCCCAAGGCCTACAAACCGCCACCCGAGACCGCAAATTTGTGGATTCACCACAAGACTACCTCCCAGTACGTTTCCGAGCACAATTCAAAGTGTTGGTGCTGACCTTTAAAGCCCTAAACGGCCTTGGCCCAGTATACCTGAAGGAGTGTCTCCATCCCCATCGTTCTGCCCGGACACTGAGGTCCAGCGCCGAGGGCCTTCTGGCAGTTCCCTCGCTGCGAGAAGCCAAGGAACCAGGCAGAGGGCCTTCTCAGTAGTGGCACCCGCCCTGTGGAACGTCCTCCCACCAGATGTCAAAGAGAAAAACATCTACCAGACTTTTAGAAGACATCTGAAGGCAGCCCTGTTTAGGGAAGCTTTTAATGTTTAACAGACCATTGTATTTTAATATTTTGTTGGAGTGGCTGGGGAAACCCAGCCAGATGGGCAGGGTATGTATAAATAAATAAATAAATAAATAAATAAATAAGCAAGCCCCTTTTCTCTACCTGGCCAACTCCCTTGGCAATGCCCCCCCCCGGCCGGGATTGGCTAATTGACGAGGCTAAGCAGGAACCTCCAGGTATCCAGATTGGGGGGTGGGGCGGCAAAGACCTTGCTGGGGGTCTAGTAGTCTCTGGGGGGAGGGCTGTGTGCGACCATGCAAAAGCCGCCCCCCAGTTAATGCGGGGAGCAGTCATTCTCTGGTAACCTCTAGGTTAGATTGCTGCAATGCTTTACCCATGGGGCTGCTTCTGAAGATGGTTTGGAAACTTCAACTGGTGCAGAATTTGGCAGTCAGTTTGCTCACTGGGGCAAGACAGCTTGAGCATATTACACCGATCCTGGCTCGACTGCACTGCCTGCCAATTAGTTTCCAGTTGCAATTCAAAGTGCTGGTTTTGACCTATAAAGCCTTAAATGGCTCAAGACTGCAATACCTCGAGGGCCACCTCAGGGCACGATGCGGCAATGTCTCCTTCATGGCACCCTGACACCCTGATTCCTTGATATGCTTTCATTTGGGATAATGTGACAAGCTGTCTATGGAAGAGGTTGACAGACGAAAGATGCGGCTGTGAGGAGGGGAGAGATACGTGTCTTGTTTCATCATGCCCTGCCACACAAGTGGGGAAAAGAAAGAAAGAAAGAGGTGACTCCTTCGTTTATGATTAAATATGCACAGGACTGACCTTAGCAACAGATTGACTTTTTTAAAACATGAATTAGTTAAACTGTGGGACTGCAAATCTGATGTTCTGATCATGCTTGGATACTTTCTTTGCCGTTTTTCTTTCTTAGTTAAACATGCCCACGGATACACAACACAGCTTAGGAATGCTTATGCAAGCAGTTTGACTGCTGGTAGTACGAGTTTAGACTATGGAAGCATATATATTACTTTAAAGGCGTGCCATAACTCTCGAAAAAGTTCTTTTTCAACCTTCACCATGACCATGCAACAGTCTTTGTTTAACATCAGAGCAGCTGAAAAAGGCAGAAGCTGAAAGGTTTTGCCTTATGATGTTTAATTTCTTTCCTCCCCGGCGTAGTGGTTGGATGTTTGGAGTCCATGGAGTTCTATCCACCTTTAGTCCTACTTAAAGCAGACCCACTGAAATGAATGGTCATGGACTAAATTAGGTCTGTTAATTCCAATGAGTAGGACTTAGTTGGAGACAACCCTATGCTCATTGGACGCTATGCCTACCACCATCTCAAATGTGTGGGGTTTGCAGTGGAAAGATGGGGTGAGTGGTTGACCATACTAGAGCTCCCTGCCCCACACCCTGGGCATTCATCTCTACAGAGCTCATCGTCACAGGACTTCAGCCTTTCAGAAGGCCCTACATTTTCTAGATAGAAATGCTGCAACCCTGAAAACCCAAATAGGCAAGCACAAATCATTGTAAAATTGTTTCATTTGTTTCATCAACAAACATTATTAAATTTTAATATGTAAAAATGATGCAGTAAAACCAATAAAGTTGCTTTGCCAGAGTGTTATAAAGAGCAGCAGCTTCTCTCTCTTCTTGGAAAAAAAGAAACATATGCATTTTGTATAGTTTGCTTTATCACACAATAAAAACAGGTTTACCGCTTTTCCTGGTAGTACTTCTGCAAATTTATAGCAAGGACAACAAATAATAATGATTTAAAAATTAATCACTGTTAATGTGAGCTCTTAAGGCTGTGTTTGAATTCACCCAGGTGTGCAGTCACTTTGAGTTCAATGAGGCTATGAATGAGAATCAAGTTAAGCTTGTGTGCTAGTGTTTGCTTTGCAAATCCAGGGTATATCATTTTAGCAGGCCCACTGAATCTCACACGATTGTTTTCTAGCGTGAGAGTCTTTTCAGTAGCATTGCAGGTTCTCTTTAAAAGTCACTCTAGCACTAAAGGAAGCAATAATAATAATAATAATAATAATAATAATAATAATAATAATAATAATAATAATACAGGTCCCAGGGTGAATTATAGCATTTTCTTTGCGTTCATGCCATGGCAGCCCACAGAGGTGCCATCTTCTCTAGTTGATTGAGGGGGCCCAATGTGACATCCTGAAGTCACATGTGCAATGTTGCAAGGAGCCAGGGGGCAGAGCCAAATGCCCTCTGAACATGGAGGGGGCCTGGCCCCCTCAAAAAATACATGGGGGTATGAAACTGCCTTGAAGTTAGGAGCTGGTGCCTGTGGCAGACAGTATACTCTTAAAAGGCCTGCAATTATGTGGGTGAACGTATCATGTGGGTCCTTCCTTTGATATGGCACACACCTGATTCCATGGGGAAAGCAGACACAATCAGCCTCAAGCACGTGGCTGATGGCTGTTAATCTAGGACAGAGGTAAGGTAAAGGTAAAGGGGCCCCTGACCATCAGGTCCAGTCGTGTCCAACTCTGGGGTTGCGGCGCTCATCTCGCTCTATAGGCTGAGGGAGCCGGCGTCTGTCTGCAGACAGCTTCCGGGTCATGTAGCCAGCATGGCAAAGCTGCTTCTAGCGAACCAGAGCAGCACACGGAAACGCCGTTTACATTCCCGCCGGAGCGGTACCTATTTATCTACTTGCACTTTGATGTGCTTTCGAACTGCTAGGTTGGCAGGAGCTGGGACCAAACAACAGGAGCTCACCCCATTGCAGGGATTTGAACCGCCGACCTTCTGATCAGCAAGCGCTAGACACTGTGGTTTAACCCACAGCGCCACCTGGTCCCAGGACAGAGGTAGGCAAATGATAAAGGCCAACATACAGGTCCCCAGCCACAGTATTTTTAAATAATGGGGGCATTGCAAGCAGTGCCTTCATTGGTTAAAGTACCAGTAAACTCATATATTGATAAAAGTGTCATGTGTGCCAGGACAAAATGGCTGCCATAGACAGCAAAAATGAAAAAAGGGGGCATCCGTAATCTGTACCAATGTCACAAAAAAGCCCTGCTTACAGGTGATATTTGTTTACAGAGTAGCTGAAATGTTACTGAAAGCATGAGAAAACCAGAAAACCACCCAGACCCTTGCTTTCTAGGCATAGGGCAAGCAAAAATGTGAACAAGCCCAGTGTCTCACAAAAATATGTGTTGATACAAATTGGGTGGTCATTATTTCCTCACCATTCAATCACGCAGTTGCACCAGTTTGTCAGGAGTTTGTGCAGGAGCCGGGCCCTGGGACCAGCAGGAGCTTTGCAGGACTGGGATCCTCTTTGGCTTGTTCTGGAGAGGCAGGGTGTGGCTGCACAGGTGAGGCCACTTGGTATTCGCTGCACCTGGTGGCAAGAGCCGGCAGGGGATATAAGCCCAGCATTTCCCCTCAGCTCTTTGCCACAGCAATGCACTCTCTGCCTCGCCGTGTGCCTCCTTACCTTTTGACTGTGACTCTGTGCCTTGACCCTTGGGCTGTGACTTTGTGCTTAGATCCTCGGACTGTGACTTTGTGCTTAGACCTTCGGACTGTGACTTTGTGCTTAGACCTTCGGACTGTGACTTTGTGCTTAGATCCTCGGACTGTGACTTTGTGCTTAGACCTTCGGACTGTGACTTCTTCCCTTGTGCGTCTTGACCCTTGGACCTCTGCACTTTGGACGTTTGTGCCTACCATCTTGCCCCCGGTCCCGACGCTCCTTGCTGGGACTTCGCCCGCAAGCAGCCCGGACTGTGACACAGTTTTGCAGGCAGTCCTATAAATGTTTGACCAAATACAAAGTGTAGTACCTTCTGTCTCTGGTCTTCAGCTGGAATTAGCTGGCTACATCTTCTGCCAGCTTTAACTGTTGCCTCTTACAATGGATCCTTTGCAGCCTGTCACAGACAACCCCCTTGCTTATTATGCCACCTGGTAAAAGTCTCGGGAGCATTTATTTGTCTGTTTCATTGACTGCAATTCTGTGTTCTTTTTGTTTTATTAATAAACCATCGTTTTTGAATTATTAACCTGGTGTGCTTTGATCCAAGGACATTCTGAATAATCCATTTTATCTCATCCCAACATTACTATTTTGGTGCTCTCAGCCAAGTTGCACAAAAGTGCCTGCTAACCCTTTAGGGAGACTTGGGTAGGAGCTGGTTGGTTTATAAATTTCCACACTTAGGAGCTACTACAAAATATTTTTGAAATATATTTGCTGGGAATTTATTATGCAGGATTTTAAATATTTGTTAAAGAGTAATCTCAACTTTCATTCTAAATTGGTAATGGCCATTCTACCACCTCGGAAACCTCCCACCTCGTTGTGCTGCATATGTATACCAGGTCTAACGCATATTTGTACTACAATTCTATGTGTTTGTGCCAACAACTGTCTCTCTAATGTTGCTACAGTTCTAGAATGGAATCATTAGCTTTCTCATCGTTGCATTCCATCAACCTGAATATTTTTTTGCCATCTCACCCATTCATGTTATGAAGCTGTTCCAAATCAGAGGATTTGGGTCCAGTACCAAAAGTATATTGACTTGAACATTGAGCATTTCAGAAATGGGTTACTGGTTAAGGCCTTTGGAGAACAAGTATATAAAAAATTTCAGTGCTTGAGGTGAACCTAACTTGTTTTTCTTTCTTGGATAACTGGAAAGAAATCAATGGCACTAGTTATATAATTCAAGCAATCACAATTGGTTATGCTGTGCTGATTTTCCCAGGCTCTGCCACTTAAATGAAAAGCTTTGCTTATTCTTCTGAGCAACATATAAATGACAAAATAAAGTTCATTTTAAGGTGGGCAAAAATCTTCTCAAGTAAATGCAATTTGCACCAGGGCTAAATCGGAACAAGAGCTTTACAGATGAAAGCGATCAACACAAGCATAAATAGAAAACAAGTTGTGAATAGCTCCTTAACAGACAGCAGCTTAGCAATGGCTGATATTGCAGATTTTTGGAGTTGCTGGGAGGGTCTACAATTCGCTTGTCCCGTGCCTAGAAAGCATGGTTCCAATAGGTTTTCTGCTTGCCCCACTGCTGTCCCTGGGAAAATCTGCTCTTTTTTGCTGAATTGGAGGAAATGGCAACCCACAGAAGAGCTGATTCACATCTGCACCAATTTATGAGCGGGTTTCCTTGGGGGAAAGCAGTGGGGCAAGTTGATGAGCCCCTAACTTGCATGTTTGCTTATTTAGGGATGAGTCCAACTAAGCAGAACAACTTTGACTTGCACACTGGAACTCCCGCCTCCCCACCCCCTGCTGCCCCCAAATCAGCTGCAGGTGCAAGAGGAGAGGGAGGGATGGAAGGAAGCAGAAGTTATGCTTGCACAATGACTCAGTTTGATACAACCTTTAGGTGTGACATTGTCTCAGAGCTGCTCATACATAGGGCAGCCATTTTGCCAAAAAGGGTTAAATGCATCACCCAAAATAGGACAAAAGGGGCAAAAATGTACATAAAATTTGCATGTTCTAATTTAGACATATAGGTGCAATTTTAGAAACGCTATCAACACCACAGTGAGGAAGACTGACCAGGTCAATTGTTTTGCCTGCTCAGTTTGGTGTCTGGGTGCTGCTACTGGGCAACTTCCAAGTCCCAGCTCTCCTTTCTTAGGGCTGTTTACCTTTAAACTGGATTTGGCCTGGGCAGCTCATCAAACGGAGGATGCCTTCGAAATGAGGACTTATCCTCTGTAAAGGAGCAGCCAGTATTCACACATTTGAAATCTAGCAATGCCGTTGTCTGCATGGTGGAAAAGGAGGTTTGTGCCCTCCACTCCCATGCCATAAACATGATTTCAAATGTGATACGGGGATGCACATACTCACTTCTATGAACAATGTGCTCAGTCTCAGCAATCTTTAAACAGGTGCATGGGTTCCAATTTAAACAAACTGCTCAACTGCATTGAGCAGAATAGACCAGGCATAGGTAAGTAAGGACCTAGGGGGAATCTTGGTGGAGCACATCAAAGGTTCATCTACTAAAGCATGCCCAGCTCCCCATGGTGGCCAGCCAGATGTCTTTGGGAAAATGCACAACCAGAGTATGAAGGCAACAGCCCCCTGTTGTTTGTCACTCCCAGAACCGGATTGCTTTTGACCTCGGGATATGCCACATTTTGATGGCAACTGGCAAATATCCTTTCCTCCCCATTGTCTTTTGAAACATCTCTGTTTGATCTTCAAATAAATTTGAATTTACTGACATGCTCTGTATTTTGTGTGTTTGTATTTCCAGTGTTCTCTATTTTGGTGTTCTGAATGTTTCCTGTTAGCCACTTTGCACACAGCTCATTGTAGAAAATAGCATTACAGTAAGTAAAATCAATCAAACAGATAATAAGCATGGGAAATATGAGTTGGAATGATTACTATGTTTACTATGGCACTTTTATTATTAAGTTCTAGTTAGTGATGCCACTCATATTCAAAAATATTGGGCTTGTTATAGTTATAGCTCCCATTTCCAAGGAGAGTTCCCTTGCCCTGAAAATGATTCTCTGGTCATAATTAAAATCATAACTGTTATGAGTGCCTGTGCTGGTTTTGCACTTCCACAGACTGTATTAATCATACTTGACAATCTTCTGCTTGTATCCACACATACTGGATTTTGATTTTGTGCAATACTTTCACATTAATCAGGACCCCATTTGGGTTTCTGAAGAACTAGACCAGTGTGGGCAGGCTGCACGCCTGGGCAGGCCGGGTCTTCCTGCTGGGATTGACAAGGCATCTGACCCTCACCTGAATCTCATAGCTCTCCTGATGAGTGCTTTGGTCTGCCCACCAGATACCAGACCCCCTGCTATTCAAATTAGGCCCCAGTGTTTTTGTTACAATCCCCTTCTCAATGAAGTAATCAATTTTAATCTAAAATTTAAATTCTCAAAACTTTCTTATTCGTTAATTTGAGCAAGTAAACTACTGCTCTCACTTCATTACAAACAGTATTTCTACCTGCAACGCACTTGAGCAAACCTGCTCCTCTTCCTTTCACAGATATTTTGTTGCCATTTGCAACTGTAGCTGCCTCTGATTAGTTATCATTTAGCTCTTTGGGGAAATAATTAGCATCACACGTCATGTGCATGGAAGTTGCTGAATCAATTAACCAACTAGAAGGATTACTGTTAATAGCACCATTTTTCCTATAACTTGATATTGCTGGATAGTTTTGATGAACTGCAAAAGCATTTTTAGTTTACTTTCTGTTGTCACCCTGGAACTTTTATTTCTTAATGCCACTTTATTTTGTACGATTCCTTGCAAATGAAGGAAAAGAACTTTTCTGCTTGTATATGTTGATAATATACTGGTTGACAAGTCTTATTAGTCGCTGACGTATGAGTGGATTTTATTTGCTGCTATTCTGGGCTTCTGGTGCACCAGCGTAATAGAATTGGCCAGGATGCCGGAATGGATACAATTTATGAGCTTTCTCCATTATCTGCACAGCAAGGGGTGTTCAGTCAACAGTGCAAAGGCTGAGCTGAAGCATTCCCTGCTGGTTACCTGCTTTCAGCAATAGGGGTTGCTGTTTGGTAGTACCCAATTGGTCAGCTGTTAGATTCTAGAGCTCCCTATTGGTGGCTCTTGGGTAATTCACAAAATACAGAGTCCATTCATAAAACACAGTGTTCATTCATAAAGCAGTAACATAAATCTCCATTGCTACAAATTGGGTGTATATTTCAGCAGTTGAATGTACAGATTTATGGCCATGCTGTAGTGTAGTGCTTATGCGACTGTGAATAAAAGGTGGCTGGGCTCATTGTCTCGGGGTTTGGGGGGAAGAGGTGACAAAACTGATTTCCAGTAAGCGCCCCCCTTTTTTCCCATAACAAGCCCTTGAGTCTGTACTCTGAATAGTGACACCAGGGATATAGAAGGTGCAGGGCTTGTCAGTCCAACCCCTGCACAGTCTCATCAGGGCTGACCTTAAGGCAATTGGAGCAATTGGGCCAAATTGGGCCCCGTGTGCCTCTCCTAAGGGGGCTCCCACACCAGGGCAATCTAGATGGATTTTATTTATAAGATTTTCCAGACTTTGCCTGTGAACTGGGGTCCTATTAAATATATATATATATTCAAGTTGCGCCCCACTGCTTCAAATTGGGCCCCACTGGCTGGTTCTGAGTCTCATAGTTGCTAGGCCCGAGTTGCCCTGCCCTTGGATGAAGTCTTGGGTTTGCAATTTTGGGAGAGGGGAGACTGCCCGCTGGGGAGCAGACAGGGTGGCGAAGGCCCCTAGGTATAGAGGCCCTAGGTTTCAGCCTACTTAGCCTATACATAAATCCAGCACTGGGTCAAGGCGGCAGCCGCCCCTCTGCCACCGCCATTGCTGCAGCAACAACGTCCCGAATGTGTACTGTAGTATTTATTTGTTTATTTAGCCACACCCCCAGCCGACCAGATTGGTCGACCCAAGGAGTGCCGCAGCTGGCAACTCCCTAATGGCACGGGGGCTGGCCACGCACGAGCACAGAGGGGAGAGCTCGTGACAAGCCCGCAAAAAGGAAATGGCTTTGGTGGGCAGGCACTCGGGGGCTGCAATAGATTGCTTTTTCAAAATTGCCTGGGGGGGCTGTTTGAAATCATCCTGGGGGCCACAAGTGGCCCAGGGCCAGACTTTGGACATGCCTGAACTAGTATGGCTTTGAAATTCTCCATTGTCTCTCTCCAGGAGCCTCTTTGAAATGCAAAACTGAAACCCACTATAAAGGTATTTGTTAAGGTGTGTGGGTTTTTGTTTTGTTTTTTAATTCACAACATCCATTTAATTTGGGAGAAGTTTGGAGCTGAAGAGAGGAAATGAAAAAAGTTCACCTAAGGCAGGATTACAACTTACATCTGGAAATCCACCATGCAGCATCCTCAATCTCTGCTCTATAACATTTGAGCTAAAGGCACTTGCTTTTAATTGTCTCTTTCAGGGGACTCGTGTAATAATTGGGAAAGAAGCAGCAGAAACTTATGCCTCCCTGCTAGGTTGCCAGATCTCACTATTTGGCCTAAACTTCCAGGGCTTTCCAGGGTTTCAAGGAACATGCATTAGATCTCAGCATGAGCAGCCAGACACAATGGCGCAGGCTTATTTTTTTGCGTAGGGCCAATCCCCAGTCCTGTCGTCACATTCTGAAGTTTAATGAATGTATTCTCCTTACTTTTCTCTCTCTCTTCCTATGTGTGATGAGCAAGCACTGACAGGTGTAATAAATACATTTTTTTAAACAAATGAGAAATACAATTATCCTGCAATGCAGATCAGCACTCAGGGCTTGTGCACCTTTTCACTTACTCCAGATCCGAGAGCTTTTCTTGTTGTTCTGTAGCTGAGCCCTGCAATGATCTAATCACACGCACTGAATTGAAGCTCAATTAAGCAAAGTCTCTCTTTGGCTCTTCTGTGTTAAGATCTGTGTTTGAATTATGGTACTGGAGGAGACTCTTGAGCAGGCATCCCCAAACTTCGGCCCTCCAGATGTTTTGGACTACAATTCCCATCACCCCTGACCACTGGTCCTGTTAGCTAGGGATCATGGGAGTTATAGGCCAAAATATCTGGAGGGCTGCAGTTTGGGGATGCCTGCTCAAGAGTCTCCTCCAGTACCAACTTGGAGCTGGAGCAGGGAAAAGTCTTGTTACAATGAAGCAATGAAACTACCAGTCAAGCTTAGCATGACATGGAATTTGTCAGAGTAATAATGGTGCTGACTTGATAACCATCTTGTTGCGTCTGATTAGCTGGGAACCGTGCAGTGAAGAAGCCCTTTCAAGTTTATAAAACTGACAGCAGCACACCACCTTGCTCCTGAAGCACACAGGGAAAACAAGGACTAGAAACTTTGCTGGGCAGGAAGAATGACCATTGCATAGAAGCAAGAATTTCTGTGGATGCTTTTAAAACTCTCTATTTACCCATTAAATTACAAATTTTGCACAAGATATCAAATCTACTGAAAATGGTGCAGTATTAGTTACCCCTTAAAAAAGGTAAAGGAACCCCTGACCATTAGGTCCAGTCGTGACTGACTCTGGGGTTGCGGCGCTCATCTCACGTTATTGGCCGAGGGGAGCCGGCGTATAGCTTCCAGGTCATGTGGCCAGCATGACTAAGCCACTTCTGGCGAACCAAAGCAGCACGCAGAAACGCCGTTTACCTTCCCGCTGTAGTGGTACCTAGTTATCTACTTGCACTTTGATGTGCTTTCGAACTGCTAGGTTGGCAGGAGCAGGGACCGAGAAACGGGAGCTCACCCCGTTGCGGGGATTCGAACCACCAACATTCTGATCGGTAAGCCCTAGGCTCAGTGGTTTAACCCACAGCGCCACCCGCGCCCCAATAGTTACCCCTTAGCTGGGCATTAATGCAAAAAGGTCCTATGAAATACAGGTGTTTGTTTGTGCTGCCTCCTCCCCCCCCCCGGATTCCTATTTCCCAGCTTTTGCCGTTAATGAAGAACAGAAGGGTTGAATGTAGCAGAGGGGGCAAGTGGTAGGGTTTTTCAAATTCTTACAGATTTCACATTCTTGTGAATTAAAAGAGATTTTATTTCATGTTGATCCTGTATGGGGACCATTTTAATAGTAGATTCATATATTTCCTTTTAAAAACTCTCAAAATACATTTTCCTCCGCATTAAATATTAATGGTGTATGCCTTGTTATTCCTCACTAAAAATTGATTGCATCAATTAGTTACTTGAAATCCCCCTCCAGCTCTGCACAATCTCCCTGTGGCACCATACAAATCTTCCACCAGCCTTTAGCTGAAGCTTGACAGCCCTGCTGTAAACTGATTATAAGACTGTTTAGGGAAGGGGGAGGGAAACATGGGCAGGACGAGGCTCACAATGAGGAAATGGCTGGAATTCTCTCCACATGTGTGTACAGCAGTCATTTTAGGCTGAATTCATGCCGCTTCCCATAAACGTCCCCACCCACTCCCCTATGTGCTATTACCACATACAGAAGCTTGTATGGACTGTCAAGGCAGTGGCTTCAGAAGCTACAGCTTAGAGAGGTCAGTTCCCTGATTTCTCAGATCTGATTGTGAGGTTGAATAGTATCATTTATTCATTCATGTATTATCCACCGGTCAATCTAAGGTCCCAGGGGCAGGTTACAATGATTAAAACACAACATTAAAAACAGTTTAAAACTACTTGTGAACCTTCCTGAGATCTACGAGTATAGAGTGCTAAACAAATGTAATCAACAATAATAAAAAATATTACTTAAATTGGAAAGATAAGGTGGGTTCTAAAAATATGCACCTCAGGTGTCAAAAGCCACGGTAAATAGGCATGTCTTCAGCATTTGCCGAAAGCTGTGTAGTGAAGGTGCTGGACGCACCTCTAGGGGCCACCTCTAAGAATGCCCTGTTCCAGACCACCACCATGCCCATGTTAGGATTCTTGCTCCGTGTTTGCAGTCATGGGATTGCGGTCTATCACATGACGGTGTACGTTTTCATTCCACAGTGTGGAAAGTGATGGAGACAGGATGTTTTGTACTACTGTGTTCTGTGAAATGGGACTATTGTCCTTTGTTCTTTTTCTCTTTGCTGTCTGATGAGAAAGAGGAAGGAGCTAAGTTAGAATGCTCCGAGTATAAAGTAGATTGGCAAAAAGGCTGTGCTACTGAGTTCTGTTACGCAAACTGCAAATACTCTGCAGGATTGTAAGTGTGCTGATGTTTCTTGGTATCAGTCGCTGTGATATTCGGGCCAAAGAAAGCTTTTGAAGCTCCCGAACGATCAACCAGGAGGGAGAGAACATGCCAGTCGGGCATGTGTCTCCACCAGGGTCCTTCACGAAAGAAACAGCCCAAACTTCTGAGGGTGGTGGAACAACCAAGACTGCCCCCTCTTCCAATCTTAACATCCAGGTGGGTCTGTAGGGAAGGTATATTTCAGGTATTGTGGACCTTCTAGGCTGACTGCTTAACATTCCTGCATCTTCTTCAGGAGGGCAGAAAACTCCCTATGCTTGTTTACTGAAGTGCAGATCCATTTCTCCATATGTTGCTGGATTCAAATACAGTGATGATAATCAGATCCCAGCATGGGCTAGAGTCTAGACAGATCTTGTGATAAGTAATGACCCCAGCACTGTATTTCCCCCTAGGTACTGAGCATGGCTCAACACAACCCATGTGGGAAGCTGATTTTACCTCTGTTGTGTAGGTGGATGTTTTCCCCTCCATCACAGGAGCGCAGAGCCAAGATTTCACGGGGTTTGATTTATGCTGCAAACTTTGAGATGTATGAAAATGTTAATGACCCCCCCCCTCCACTACCTCCTTTCCACTTTTTCATGTCTGGCCCCAGTTCTTGTTTCCCCGATGTACTGGATCTCTCCCTGTTACTAAGGCAGCTGGGCCAATGCTCACTCACATTCTCTCACATGAGCATCTGAATGCAGAAGTTGTTTGGCTGCATCACCACTGAGCTGCTCATTTGGACGCACGTCCCAATGCACACACACCTTGCTTAGCGTGGCACCACAGAGAACACAGGAAGAGAATATTCCAGGTGTGTGGCTGGTGAAGAACAAGAGCAACAAGGCTGGTCTGTCCATGAGGCAGACTGAGGCAGCTGCCCAAGTGGCAGAATCCAAGACTCACCCACCAGAGAAGTGGCTATGGTGGCTTCTGGGTTTCAGCGATGGGGCTCTCGTGAGATCTGGCCAGAACCTGGAAGTAATTGAGATGGCAGGTGGTGTTTTCCTCAGGTGGCAAAATGAGACAGCAGCACATACACCTTAAAATGGTACCACCCTATGCAAGTGCATTTGAGCTCACAAAATAATTCTATCTGAAATGTCACTGTTTCTTTGGGCATAATTTGTACTGCCACGTGAGATGTGTCAATTTGTAAGACTTTCCTCTGGTTTCTTTTGTTGACTAAGACGCTGAACGCAGAATTCTGTTAGGATGTCATTTGCTGTCTTAGGCTACTGCAAACTAGACACTCTTTTAACATCCCATAAAAACTCTTAATGATCTCACGTGGGGAAATTCCTATTTGTAGCAATATAAGAAACATGTAATTGGATTCACAGAGAACGTGGATGGGTATTGTAATTAACTGGAGTTTGAGAACATAAGGGTCTTCTGGTTTCCCAGAATTAATATGGTCAGTGGCTGAAGTGACTGCTTTTTATATTTATTATAATTGCCTTTCAAGATATAGAGGAAGTAAGTGATTCAGTACAAAATCATCTACGCGTTTTCCAGCAAATGAGTCTCACTGCATTCAGTGAAAGTTACTCTTGAGTAAAAACATGCCCAGGATCTCACCCCCACACTTCATTTCTAGCAGTATCATTGCTACTGCTTGGCTAGATTCTGATACCAGAACCTTGATATCAGACTATGATCTCCCTCTTTCTTAGATTTGACAAGCCCTCTCTCCCTCTATTTTAAGCATATTTAATAAACACTGTACTGTACAAGGATAAAAGTCAGATCAAAGCCTAGAGGAGGAAGTCAAAAGGGGCATTAAACATTTGGAGTAATGAATAGATGTTTTCATGCCATTCTTTGGGCATGGGGAAAAGTGAATAGCTGATAATATTGTGCCCTGCTTCCTTCTTTCTTCTCTTAGACCACTGAAGAGTGATGCACATTGTTAAGAACAGGATGTGCTGAGCTACACCAAGTAAGCCATTTGTAAGAAAAAACTGTCATTGAAATGATCCTACATTATCTTTTTAAACATTACTCTCCTAAATGAGCCCTTTCACTACCGGCGAATACTTTCACATTGTGTTTTCTCCGCTGCTTAATCGATCAGTCTATTGTTCTCTGGTGTCTTACTTCAGCACAAGTTTTCTCAAACTTTGACATTCTGCCTTAAAACCCTTTTCTCTCTCTCTCTAGTTTCCTTTCCCTCACTGTGGGAATAACTTGTAATGAGTCCCATGCCTGTGTAGCCCTTTTTACCAGTTCTCACAACAGCGAACAGATGCTGTGGATAGGAAGTAATGATCTGAAGATTCAGTCGTGTATCCTACCAAACAGGTGATGTATATCCCAGGCCATGCTGATTGGTGGTTACAGTAAACCCCTCTGAAGTTGTCACCTGACATCATAATAAGGGCAGGTGATTGGCAGACCGAAGTTGGTCTGCAGGGGTGGGCCACCCCTGTCTTAGAGTTGTCTTAGAGTTAAGTTTACCAATATGGGACCTAGCCTCCATAATGTCCCCAATAAACTGGAGGTTCATCTATGTCTCTCGTAGTAAAGGTAAAGGGACCCCTGACCATTAGGTCCAGTCATGACCGACTCTGGGGTTGCACGCTCATCTCGCATTATTGGCCGAGGGAGCCGGCGTATAGCTTCCAGGTCATTGGCCAGCATGGCAAAGCCGCTTCTGGCAAACCAGAGCAGCACATGGAAACACCACAGCGGTTCCTATTTATCTACTTGCATTTTGACGTGCTTTCGAACTGCTAGGTTGGCAGGAGCTGGGACCGAGCAACGGGAGCTCGCCCCGTCACAGGGATTCGAACCGCTGACCTTCTGATCAGCAAGCCCTAGGCTCAGTGGTTTAACCCACAGCGCCACCTGGGTCCCCCTGGTCTCTTGTAGTAGGTTCCAGCAATACCTGTCCCCCCTCAGGGCCAGCAAAAGATTGGCAGAATGACTGCCAACAGCTGACCAACTGGAGACAGCTGAGATGATCATATGGTACAGCGGAAAGGGAGTTATTTCCAAGTTTGCAAGTACTTTCTTTGTCCTTTAACCCCTTAAGAACATAAAAGGAGCCTTGTGGAATCATTCCAACATTCTGTTTACAACGGTGGCCAAGCCAGATGCCTCTGGGAAGCTTACAGCGAGGACAAGGATGGTGATGGCTTCCCCTGTTGTTTGTCCAAAGAGAAGGAAACAAAGAGAAGGGAAAGTAGAAAGTGAAAGTGAGGGTGGCAAAGGCATTGCAATATTCATGTTGTGCAAATTTATCCTTAGCTTCTGTCTCTATAAATGGCAATATATGAAAGACTTACAGTTTTGAATAGCAAACAAATCACCTTAACTGAACACAATTTTCATTCGAAAACAAGCTGTGGAGTTTACAGCTGAAATCTTCCCGGGAAAATGGCCCTATGATTTATCCATACTGTAGGAATGAGAAGCAATTTGCAAGGTTCCCCATGAATAATGTAGGATGACAATGGCACTCAATGAAATCACTGGGAAAATGAAGTCCCCTAAAACCTCTTCATGAGTATATATAATGTGTGTATGTGGATATATGAATGTGCTTTAATTTAAATAATTTACTAGAAGCAGGGAAATTGCGAAAGGAGCCACTGATCAATGATTATTGTTGCCATTAACTCCATAAGAAATCTCCTTAATGAATAAAGCACATTAAAGGCCATGAATATGGAAGAAGTTTCTGAAGAGTGTCTGCAAAGGCCCAAATTATGCTGGAATGGCTCTCCTGAAATGTGTCATGTGTTTACAGGTTGGCTCCGTAGAGGTGGAGTCAAATATCTTGAGTGTCAGCTGACCTGCAGAACCTATGCTATGTGCACACATTTTAAATTGCTAGTTGTAATGACTACACAAATTCTTGTTCACTCTACAGAATCACTCTACCGTGTAGTGCAGAGCTGAAAGTCACCAGATTTGATTGTCGCCTCAGTGATTTCTAAGACTGAAACCCACGCTGAAAGCATTTAACTCTGCCTTATCATGATGGTTGATGTGGTACATAGCCACTGTTGCAATGTCCTCATATACAGTGGTACCTCGGTTTAAGTACACAATTGGTTCCGGAAGTCTGTACTTAACCTGAAGCGTACTTAACCTGAAGCGAACTTTCCCATTGAAAGTAATGGAAAGTGGATTAATCCGTTCCAGACGGGTCTGCAGAGTACTCAACCTGAAGCGTACTTAACCCGAAATATGAGTGTAATTGGTTCTGGAAGTCTGTACTTAACCTGAAGCGTACTTAACCTGAAGCGAACTTTCCCATTGAAAGTAATGGAAAGTGGATTGATCCATTCCAGACGGGTCCGCGGAGTACTTAAGCTGAAAGTACTCAAACCGAAGCATACTTAAATCGAGGTATGATTGTACTATGATCCCTCACTCAAGGAAAAATTAAACAGAGAGGGGGGAAGCTGCTGTAACGGCAGGAGGTGGGGGGAGAGTGTTCACAAATGGCTGGCCACCCACAGGCTGTGCTGGGCTATCTACAAACATGGGAAGATATCTATAAGGAAAGGCAATGCTTCAATCCAACAGAAAAGGAGAATGAGGTGCAAGAGCAAGATTTAGAGGACAATTTTGATTATGAGATTGTGTGTGAGGAGCAACAATTTGAGGACAATTTGGAGACTGATTCAGACCATAAAAAATATGTGTTGGATGATGAAAAACAAAGATCAGAACAAAGAGATGAGGCCGACAAGGAGAAGCAAAGTGAAGAGAAGATTGATGGAAGTGAAAATCCTGGAGAGACTGAAATGTTGAATGGTGTTAGTGAAGGGAGGGAAAGGCAGAAAGAGGGAGGAGCAGAGGTCTGGAAGTGGATGTGGGAAAGAATTGGTGTGGGGTAAAAATTTTAGTTTAAGGTACTTTTTTTGGTTTATGAACAACGGTGTCGGAATCTTGGCCTGTTAAAGGATATGCTGATCCAATTGGGAGGAGGGACATTGGGGGGGGGGGAGGAGAGATTTTTATAGTTTAAGGTTAAGAGCTTTCTGGAGGGAGTAAAAAGAATGGCTGAGGAAATATGCTTAGAGTTTGTTTTTGAATAATTTTGGTGATCAGGAGGTGTTTGGGTGGAAAACTGCCTGTCTCCCCCTTCTTACTCTTGGTACCCAGTGGCAGGGGTTGCCTTGAGGGGAGAGGGAAGGGTGGAGGGAAACCCAGACACAAAAATGGAACCTTTTGACTGCTGGACTCCTCGGGCTACCCCAGTGGCAAGGGGGGGGGGCTCAGAGGGGGACAGCATGAAGAAGGAGGAGGATTGTGTTAATATTATAAGAATAAGATTCTGAATTGGATTAGAAAACCCGCCATAACTATGTAAAGAGGTTGGGAAATCCAGGAGGAGGAGAGTCGTGGAAGCCATTAATATTTTTCCTTTTTCCTTTTTTCCCCCCTTTTTATATTTTTTCTTTTTTTTCTTTTTTCCTTGTTTTTCTTTTTTCCAGTACAGTGAAGAAATAGCTGGGGGATAAGCCAATCCCCAGAGATCCTCCGCCTTTGTCCTCTCAGTGGCAGGGGGGGGATGAGGGGGGAGGAAGGAGGGGGGAGGTCAAACCCAGCTTAAAATGGATCCCTTTGTTCCCCAATACCCATGGGTCTCACTGGTGGCAGAGGTGGGCTTGTGGGTGGAGGGAAAATGAAGGGACAGAGTTTATGTTGTATACTTTGTATGTGTTTTCTTTTTCTAAAAATTAATAAAAATTACTTTTTTAAAAACAAAAACAAATGGCTGGCCACCCACCTCTCTTCATTTCTATTTGAGACAACACAGCTGATCAGATATCGCATACCATATGTTATACACAGGGCTATGTAGGGATCCTTCTAAAAACAGAATAGCTTCCCCCACCCCCCCCACCTCCAAACCCCAAGCAATGCCCAGAAAATCGCCGAGCGCAGGGTCCCATTGTTACACTGACAAACCTTCTGGTTTTGACAAACCTGCCCACCTCATTTTGCTCTGCACTGTGTTCAAAGTCCTTGGATGTTTTGCTCCCTTCGGATAAATATTATTCTAAGCGTATTCAAATTATTTAGCACATTTACATCCCATCATCCCTCAAAGGAATTCAGCGTGGCATACATGTGACAGTCCATTTTATCCTCACAACATGATTTTATTTATATCTTGGGTTCCTTTCCAGTGCGTTGGATTATTGATTCAAAAGGGCAATTTGCTGCTGCCTTATTGTGTTTTGTATGGCAGTTATTCTGAAATGCTCCTCATTGTGAATTACTTGGTCTTGTGGCGTGAACCCAATGCATTAGGAATCCTCCAATGCCCTCCTTTTTTATTTCCAGATTTTGGACAGAGCTCCATGCATTCACAGTTAGCCGGAGTTTTCTGTTCCTTCCGTTCTTTTATTTGTATATTTCCCTATGCTATATAACCCATGCATATTGCAAAAACAAAAGGCAATCTTGTTGTGATCAGATGCATGATTACTTCATTTTTTTTTTAAAGAAATTTTTATTGATTTTACAGAACAAAACATACAGTATAACCCTGTCCCTTCGTTTTCCCTCCACACACCGGTCCACTTCTGCCACCAGTAGGACCCGTGTGCTTTAAGAATCAAAGGGGTCCAATTATGAATTGAGTTCTGCTTCCCCCCTCCCTCCTCCCCCCATATCCCCCCCCCTGCCACTGAGAGAACAGGTAGGGAAGAGTTATGGGGATCTGCATCCCCCAACTCTTTCTTAATCATATTAACAAACCTAAAAGAGAAAGAAAGAAAGAAAAAACAAAAGAAAAAACAGAAGAAAAAAATTGGGAAGAATTCAAACTTCCCAGTTCTTATTATTTTAACATCTTAATTGCGACTCCCTCGGTGGTCTTCCTCATGGTTTTCCAACAAAGACTGATTACTTGTGGCGAATTTTCCAACTCAGTTTCAAATCTTAATCTTATAATATTAACTCAATCCTCCTCCTTTTTCATGCTGTCCCCCCACAGGCCCCCCCCTGCCACAAGAGGTACCTGCAGGGTAACAGCACTTCCAAGGTTCCATTTTCTCCTCACCCATCTGGGCACCCCCTGCCACTGAGTGCCTCAGAATAAGAAGAGGAGGGTGGGCAGCTTTCTGCCTAAACACCTCACTTAACCTGCAATAATTTACAATCACTTAAAAGTTCTTTCCCAACCATTCTTATACTCCCTTAAGGAAACATAACTTTTTTTTTCCCTTTCTTTTTGCATTCCATTTCCTCTCCCCAAGTCTTTTTCCCCCAATTGGTTCAGCGTTTCCATTGTCAAGCCAAGATTTCGAAAACCGTCTTTCAGAGACCAAAACAATACCTTTTAACTAAAGTTTTTACCCCACACCCATTCTTTCCCAGATCCATCTCCAGACCTTTGCCCCCCTTTGCCCCTGTCCTTCCCATCCCACAAAAACCCCACTCCACATTTTAACCCTTCCAGGATCTTCAATTCCATTAGACTTTAAGTCCCTTTGTCTCTCATCTTCTTGTTCTGCTTGTTTTTCTCCCTTTTGGAGGTCATCTTTTGCTTCATCCCAAACAAATTTGTCATAGTCCAAGTCCTCTTCAAATTGTTTCTTATCACCCACAGTCTCAGAGTCAATAATCTCCAAATTTGAATTAACCTCTAAGTCCTGGACTTGGACTTCAATCTCAACTGGTGGTGAGCTGGGATGTTGCCGTTCCTTGTAAAAATCTTCCCATGACAGCAAGTAGTTCAGCACAGTCTCCTGGAAGGCTCGAGAAAGTTTTGTTTTCATACCTCTCGTAACCGCAGATAAACAGGGTGTAGGGAACAATGGGTACTGGAAAATTCCTTTCTCAGACGATCGACTCCATTTTGGCTGTTCTTTTTCTTAGTTCTTAACTCAGTCCCAAATCCATTCTTACTTCCAATTTAAGTAATTCTTTGACAATTCCAAACAATTTTTCCTGTTCACAGCAGTGCAATCAATCCACCCGGTCTTTTGACAGTTTGACAGCTTTTGACAGCTGTCAAAACGCTCTTCTCTTTAATACCGCTGTACCTCAAGGGGTGCCGGACTCAGGGGCTGAGATGGTTCCAAAAAGTCTTTTTTCCCTCTCGGGTCCACAGTTTCAAATTCTTTTGTTATTCGGCTTAGGATTTTTTTTCCAAACGCCTCCCGGTTTCCCATTAGGAAGAGACCGGCTTCCGTTTCTTTAAAGTCTCTCCTATTTTCCAATCAGCAAATTTAAGGTCCAAATCAAAGTTCCACTTACTTCTTTAGGAATCTTTAGTTTCAAATCGGAAGAATCCGCCGCTTGCCGGGTCAGGACTCGGAGCTTCGCTTCCCGGAGGCAAGATGTGGCCCAAAATGGCTCCCGCGGTTCAACCCCGCCGGCTCACGATCGCTCTATTGAGCTCTCGGGCGGCGGGGGATCCGCCAAACGGAGCGGCCGCTGGGCTCCTGAGTCATCGGAACTCTCGATCCGATGTTTTTACGGGGAGTCCGCTCGCTCTGCGGACTTCCCCCCCCTCCGAGAAGCCAGGGACCTCGGCACGCGAAAGTCCCTGCGTCCTTCTCACCGCCGCGACGAACCGGAAGTCTGCATGATTACTTCAATATACTTTTTTTTGCTGCAGTTTACAGATACATATGTGTATTTGATAGAATTTGGCAAAACGAGCAATTTGATTCAAGAGTACCTATGGCTGTATCAAGATTCTTTTTGGGTGGTATTGTACCTGTGTACAAAGGTACATGTGCATATCAGCTGACACCACACAAAATAAAAAGATAAAGATAAAAAATAACCTTGGTATGATCATATCCACGATGATACCAATATTTGTTTGTGAATTGTTATTTAAACAGTTTGAATATGTGCCTTGGGAATATGGGTCAGTGGGTGTGTTGAATTTTTCAACTTTCAACTTTCAAAAATGAGGGGTGCTAAAAGTTGTAGCATGACTTGGGAATTCAACAGATATTTTGGTTAAATAAATATAATTTAGTCTTGCTTGGTAAGTAAGTAAAATGTGTGTGAAATTGCATAGAAATCATTAAAAATGATTGTCAAACATTTTCTGCTGCTGCTATTATTATTGTTGTTGTTATTAAGCATTATCTGATATTTTCAGAAGATAAAATTAAAATTATTTGGTTTTCCGAAAGCAGTTTATGTGTTTCTTCATTAAATGTAGACTTACCAAGCTACATGTTGTCCAATCACAAAAATAACAATAGGTTTGAACTCCTCACATTGCAAAGAAGAAGAAGAAGAGTTTGGATTTGATATCCCGCTTTATCACTACCCGAAGGAGTCTCAAAGCGGCTAACAATCTCCTTTCCCTTCCTCCCCCACAACAAACACTCTGTGAGGTGAGTGGGGCTGAGAGACTTCAGAGAAGTGTGACTAGCCCAAGGTCACCCAGCAGCTGCATGTGGAGGAGCGGAGACGCGAACCCGGTTCCCCAGATTATGAGTCCACCGCTCTACACCACACCAGCTCTCCTTGTTGAAAAAAGCCTCCTTGTTGAATAAATTTGCAAACATTAATTTTTACTCTCTAAAACAATACGCCCTAATGAGTAGTGCTTCTCCTTTGGTTCTCCTTTCTTTTTATTTATTCATTAAATTTATACCCCAACCTTCCTCTTAAAGGAGCAAAGGGCAGAATTTTAGTGATGCAGATCCTCTCTCTTTTTTTAGCAATGCAAAACTGGTTATCCTAACAGGTATTCAGCAGCAAATCTCAAGGGTTACGTTGCCGTCTCACTAAGGCCTCAGTTTATACAATATCTTCCTTGTGATTTAAGCAAACAAGGTAAATTCATAGTTTAAGTAGCCTTCCCTGGAATACCAACTAAATTGGACTCATAAATTTGTCTGTTCCCTTTCTGTAAGATACAGTGCTACTGTGCTGTTGAGCTGCAAGTATAAACTATGCAGAAGCCTCAGCTCTAGAATGCATTAGATATGCATAGTTACCTCTGCCTCAAGGTAAGGTAGAAATCTGGGTGGTGGAGGGGAGGGGAGCCAGGACGGCACGGCTATATATTTTGCAGAGAAACACTGAAGGTCAGAACATCACTGAATGGAGGAGACTAGTTGGAAAGACAGAAAATAAGGCAATTATTGAAGCAAAAAATAAAATAAAATAAAAAATCAGGTCAGGAGCCAACAGGAGACTAAGAGAGAAGGAGGCCCTGAATGTGAATGAACTGGTGAATAAACAGAGAACTGTATGCATTATGAGGTGGAAATGTTTCATAAATTTCAACTTAAAAAGAACTTAGCTGTCAAGAACACTCATCAGATGATGAAAATCACGAGTCCTAGTGTTTTTATTCCTCCCTGAGGGGGTGGTTGTGGGGTCTCGACACGCACTACTTCTTCAGGTTTTTAAATGGGCTTTAAAAACCTATCCCAGGGGTCAGCAAACTTTTTCAGGAGGGGGCCGGTCCACACTGTACCTCAGACCTTGTGTGGGGGGGGCGGACTATATTTTGAAAAAAATATATGAACGAATTCCTATATCCCACAAATAACCCAGAGATGCATTTTAAATAAAAGGACACATCTACTCAGGTAAAAAACACCAGACAGGCCCCACAAATAACCCAGAGATGCATCTATATATATAAAAATGTAAAAATCGTGAAACTGCATTCTACACTTTTCTCCGTAACCGCTTGACCGATCATCCTGAAATTTTGACACAACGATCCAGGCCACTCCCCGAGCGTTGTTGGGGGCAAAAATCCCTCAAATCACACACCTGGGCAGGTGTAGACCTGGTTTTCCACCAAGTCAAACAGCGCCCTCAAGTGGCGTAGTACCCTCCTCCACCCCTCCCTTCCTGTGAAATCTAAGCCACACCCACAAACCAAATGACATCATCAACCAAGCAACTGAAACCACCAAGGCAGCCATTATCAGACAGACTAGGCCGCTTTCCAGACTAGGCCAAGTGACACAGGGATGAAACCTGCCCTCTCCACAATATCTCACCTCGGCTTTGCAGACTAGGCCGCTTTCCAGACTAGGCCAAGTGGAGGTGTGGGGGGGGCAATAGAGGACAGGGATACGTAATGGGTCAGAACAGGGGGGGGAACACAGGGATGAAAACTGCCCTCTCCACAATATCTCGCCTCGACTCAGGGGGACTCTGAGGCTCAGGGGTATCTGAAGGGGGGCTATTACCCTCCATTTCACAGACTAACGCACAGCAACGCATGCAGGGCCAGCTAGTTTTAAATAAAAGGACACATTCTATTCATGTAAAAACAATCTGATTCCTGGACCGTCTGTGGGCCGGATTTAGAAGGCGATTGGGCCGGATCCGGCCCCGGGCCTTAGTTTGGGAACCCATGACCTATCCGTTCCAGTTTTCTTTTTCTTTTTTGATGGTTTTTTTTAATGCTGCAGTCGAATATATATATATATATAATCTGAGCAAGAACGGTGCACTTTTGTCTGCTGTCAATTTGGGGGTTGTTGTTGGTGTGTGTGTGTGTGTGTGTGTAATAGGTATTTTGATTTGGTTCTATTTTTGTTATTCATTCATTCTGCCTTGAAACTGCCTTTCAACAGAACACAATATAACACACAACAACATGCATTATAAAATTATTTAAACTAACAATAAAAAAGAAACATTTCTATAAATACAACACCAGTTTTTTGTGCCAATAATGGGCTTTAAATGTCAAGACCAACACTTTGAATTGTGCTTGGAAACGTACTGGGAGCTAGTGTAGATCCTTTAGTACCAGTGTTATAAATTTTAAAAGGGTAAAAGGTAAAGGACCCCTGGATGGTTAAGTCCAGTCAAAGGCCGAGGGAGCTGGCGTTTGTCCACAGACAGCTTTCCAGGTCATGTGGCCAGCATGACTAAAACAGCTTCTGGTGCGACGGAACACCGTGACGGAAACCTGAGTGCACAGAAATGCCATTTACCTATTTATCTACTTGCACTGGCGTGCTTTCAAACTGCTAGGTTGGCAGGAGCTGGGACAGAGCAACGGGAGCTCACCCCATTGTGTGTATTTGGGACCATGTAACCAGTGTTATATGGTCCCGGTGGCTGCTCCCCGCCACCATTCCAGCTGCCACATTCTGGATTAGTTGTAGAAAGAGACCTCACCTTTCTGTTCTAGGAATCATATGTGGGGCGGACACACATAGGGATTCTCACGTACAATGTACAATACAATGTAACAGTGTAACGTGCAACAATGCAATGCAATACAATGCAACATAGTAGGGATCAGGGGTCAGCAAACTTTTTTCAGCAGGGGGCTGGTGCACTGTCCTTCAGACCTTGAGGGGGGTGGACGGACTATGCTTTGAGGGGGAAAATGGACAAATTCCTATGCCCCACTAATAACCCAGAGATGCATTTTAAATAAAAGGACACGTTCCAGACATGTAAAAACACGCTGATTCCCGGACCGTCTGCAGGCCGGATTTAGAAGGCGACTGGGCCGGATCTGGTCCCCGGGCCTTAGTTTGCCTACCCATAAACTAGATGGTGTGTGTGCTTGCTCAGTCTGCTATCCAGTTGCTGTTGATGAACAGCTTCAAGGTCTCTATTCTTCATTGTTGTTGTTGTTATTTAGTCGTTTAGTCGTGTCCGACTCTTCGTGACCCCATGGACCAGAGCACGCCAGGCACTCCTGTCTTGCACTGCCTCCCACAGTTTGGTCAGACTCATGTTCGTAGCTTCGAGAACTCTGTCCAACCATCTCATCCTCTTTCGTCCCCTTCTCCTTGTGCCCTCCATCTTTCCCAACATCAGGGTCTTTTCCAGGGAGTCTTCTCTTCTCATGAGGTGGCCAAAGTATTGGAGCCTCAGCTTCACGATCTGTCCTTCCAGTGAGCACTCAGGGCTGATTTCCTTCAGAATGGATTCTTCATAGGGTTTTCTTTTCAAATGAGGCTTGGGACCAGATAGCCTTTCAAATAGAGGACTGTCTTCTAAAGCATGACACTTGACCACCCTATCCTACAATAATTTGGAGTGTTGCAAAATTGGCTGTCTCCGACTGGCCTCGAGAGGCACTCATTAGAGACTTCCACTTGTTTTTCCTCTTCCATGGAGGTGTTCCTTATAAGCATTAGAGAGCATGAACATCCAGCCGTAAGTAGGTGAAATGCGTGCAACGATCCAAGAGGCACACCATTGCATAACCACACATATGACGGATAAATATAGCACCTCTCATGTGACTGAGGGTGTTTAATGCTGAAAGGAGGCCACGGCAGAACGGACGGACAGGGGATCTCGGTAACCGATTAGCAGAGCTGGATCCAGTGCCAAAGCCATGTGCATCTTTCATAGCCAGAGCTGCTGGGGAAAAAGAGGAGGCCAGGTGCAGCTAGTCAGGAAGTGTGGAGAATGTCTTAAGCTGAAGGCAATCAAAGAGGAGAGAGAAAAGTGTGTGCAGAATATTTCTGCGGAGGTTTAAGATTCAGGCAAAGGATTTCAGTCTTCATAAATATTTATTTTATATGTGGCCAGATGTAGTTTGATACAAAAGACAATCAATGAGTGTGTGTGATTTATAAATCTCATCCACCTTATTCTCGAAAGCATGCACCTCGCACAGATTACAAAAAATGACTTTTAAACAGAATCTGTGGGGGGGAACGCATAAGCTGCGAGAATGCCATACATTCCTCATTGTTCTGCATGTTGAATCTAGTAGGCTGAACAAACAGAATGAAAGTCAACATCCCTAAGATCGTTTTAATAATTCCCAACACATAATAGCTCTCCTCATGAGTGACAGCAGCAATATAACTTGGAATAATAATTAGCTCTTTATAGAATGCTGTAAGGCCTGACCGTGACCTGGATAGTGGCAGGCCTTATTCACCAGGTGCAAAGAAGCCTCCATCACAATACCTAAGGGAAGAGCGCAGGGTCACCTCATCTTCTTTTGCCATGTTTCTCATATGGAAAAGGAGGTCTGGAGGCATGAAATGCCACACAGAGGGTACGGCACAAATAATTTTGTATGCCTTGCTAATAACCTCAACATCCCCCTAAATGTTTTGGGTTTTGACTCCCAATTAAATCTTTGGAAAAGGAGGTGTGAGGACAGATGAGATGGGAGTGGGGAGGCAAGCTATGAATGCATAAGCGATGTGTAAGCCGAGGTTATGTACCCTCCCCCCAAAATAACTGTGTAATTAGTCTCCTTTTAAAGAAGAATGAATACTATAATGACGAGAGCTCCCTTCAAGGAGCCTGCATCATAGGCCAACCGAGTGTCAGGAGCCGGAGTCAGGAGTAGGTCAGCAATAAAAAACACCGGTGTCTGTGAAGTTAACTCTTTATTCAAAGAAACCAAAACAGTCCAGGCCTAGCGATTGCTGCAACTCTTCCCAGTAGGTCTTGCCCCAATGAAGCAGTTTCAATGACTGAAGGTCCCCGCTTTCCCACCGCTCTCTAAGTCTTCTTCCCCAGCAATCTAAGGCTCTGTCGTCTTGTCTCTCGTTGCTCTGCCCTCTTCATTTCACTGTGTTTCCTGGGATACCAGCGGAGAGGGGGGCTGCTTGCAGCAGAAGGGGGAGACTCCCTAGATTCTTCAGCAGCCTGCCTCATCTCTGTCTCCTGGCCCCACTCCTCTCCTGCATCCGATTCTGGGCTGCTCTCTGCCACAGCCTCTTCCTGCTCACTAAAGCCTGTTGTCTCTTCAGCTTCTGACACCTCCTCCTCCCAGTCTTCTACCTCTGACTATGCATCTTCATCCCACCACAAATCCCCTGGCTCTGAGCCTTCTTCCCATGGGGGGGGGGGTTCCCCAGCTGGTGCCTCCCACAGCTCCTCTGCATCCAGTCAGTCCATGACACTGGGTGACCAAAAAGGGTTGAGTCAGATAGTGAAGTGGATAGATTCTGCTTAGATTACAGTGGAGGGTACAACACAACTTTATTTAGAAGCAAGCAAGTGCAATGTTTTGCCACATTGGGTATGGTGATCGTGTACTTTGAAGAGCCGGGTGGCTTAAGAAGCTAAAAGAGCACATTCTGAAATATCAACCAACTCTGACCCTACGATAGTCAGACGAGGCCTTGTTGATGCTGCTGCTGCCACCAGGGGCTCCCCACTTGGTACTGACCCATGACAGAACCTTTTCATTTTTTAAAAAAATAATTTTTTATTAAGTTTACAATAGTGAAAAAAGACAACAATACAAAAATAGAACAAAAATAGAAAAAATAAAGCAAGAAAAAAGACGAAGAAAAGCACAAAAATCTATATACCTGATCTTATTCTTTTCACATTAAATATAGGGACCTCCTTGGGTTCCCACCTACTACACTTCCTTGCCAATTAAAAATTTAGCAATTTCCAATACATTTTTAATAACATTTTCTGAAATTATTATACTTTTATCTAATTTACTTACTCCCTAATTCCACAGCTTCTTTATATCCTAAATCTAATCTTAATATATAACTTTAGCATATATTTTTAAATACAATTTAAAATCTTTCCACTCTTCTTCTGTCACTTCTTCTCCCCGGTTTCGGATTCTTCCGGTCATCTCAGCCAATTCCATATACTCAATCATTTTCATCTGCCACTCATCAACTGTTGGTATTTCGTGAGACTTCAAGTTCTTGGCTAATAAAACTATTGCCGCCGTCGTGGCATACATAAAAAAGTCACATTTTTCTTAGGAATCTCACTGCCAACAATGCCCAATAGAAAGGATTCTGGTTTCTTAATAAATGTGTTTTTCAACACCTTCTTCAATTCATTATAAATCTTTTCCCAGAAATCTCTTACTAATGTGCACGTCCACCACATATGATAAAAGGAACCTTCCTCATTCTTACATTTCCAACATTTATTATCCTGATTATGATAAATCTTAGCTAATTTTACTGGTGTAAGATACCATCTATACATCATTTTCATTATATTTTCTCTTAGAGGACTACACGTAATAAATTTTATATTCTGTTGCCAAAGCTTTTCCTTGACAGAACCTTTTCAGTGGCAATTCGACATTTGTGAAATGCCCTCTCTGGTGAGGTGCGCCTATCAACTTCCAGGGAAAATGTAATAACATTCCTGTTTACCCAGACATTTGATGGTTTAAAGACGAAACCCTTCATCGCAACCCTGAGATAATTGAGATAATTGTTTTTAGATACATTTCCCCCAAATATATATATATATTATATTATTGATGTGTTTGCCGCCCTGGGCTTTTTTGAGAGGAAGGAGGGGATGAAATAAATTGAATGAAATGAATAAATAGTTTTGCGGCTGCCTTGCTGCAAGTTTTGCCCACATGTATCCCACCTTCCATTTCAGCATGATAAAGGGATTATTACATATATATTAAGGACACAGGTGGCGCTGTGGTCTAAACCACAGAGCCTAGGGCTTGCTGATCAGAAGGTTGGCGGTTCGAATCCCCGCAATGGGGTGAGCTCCCGTTGCTCGGTCCCTGCTCCTGCCAACCTAGCAGTTCGAAAGCATGTCAAAGTGCAAGTAAAAGGTAGATAAATAGATACCATTCCTGCAGGAAGGTAAACAGTGTTTCCGTGCGCTGCTCTGGTTCACCAGAAGCTGCTTAGTCCTGCTGGCCACATGACCCAGAAGCTGTCTGTGGACAAACGCCGGCTCCCTCGGCCTATAGAGCGAGATGAGCGCGCAACCCCAGAGTCGTCCACAACTGGACCTAATGGTCAGGGGTATCTTTACCTTTTTACATATATATTATTACATGATAAAGGGATTATTACATAGCAGAATATAATGAGATCTGATTGAGTGGGTCTAGTGAAACTTACATCCATGATCCTCAGTCACAAAGGAGGAAACCTCAGCCAGTATCAATTTTTGTTCTTGAGGACAATAAAAATGTAGACAGGAGATTCAAGCGGTGAGATTCTCTTTTTCCTTGTCAGAAAGGGCCCAGGGGACTGAAACATTGTGCACAGTATCCCTTCCTTCCTTCTCTGTCTCCCCGCTGCCGCCCCAGTAGTCCTAGACTCATTTACCTGGAAGTAAGCCTTAATGAAAGAAGTTGTCCTTCTGTGTACACATGCATAGAATTGCATTGTTAATTACTCTTGGTCTCATTACTCCCTGTGGTTTATTTGTATTGCTTTCCTGATCGGCCAACTATTCAGAAGAAATAACCTTTAAAGACAAAAAACAAGCTGCGAATGGGTAGATGACCAGCAACAATAGTTTTCCTATCCACCACACCATCGCTTAAAAAAACCCCTTTGGTACCTCAAATATCTATTGTATCGTCTCCTATCACTCCTTTGAGGACCTGGGTAGAAGTACTTAATTATATTAAAAGCCTAGTTCTGCTCCTTAGAGATTTTTCTCTCTGGGCGGCAAAATGAATTATAATCTACCGGCAGCAAAAGGTTTAAATTGTAGCAATATTTATTTTATTTTATTTTATTATTTCTTACCTGCCCTTTACTACACGGTCCCTGGGCAGGAATAAAATATACGCAGGGATAAACTATACCATTATAAAACAGACAGCTACAACCATAAAAAATGTTAAAAAACAAAACAAATCACCAATACTATATATAAAAGCAATACATACATTTAAAAATAATTCCACCTATGAAAACAGTTTAAAATAGCCCCAATACAGATGCACTGTTCGGATTGTACTAGAGCTTCTAATAGGTACCTAAAAGACAACAGAAATGGTTTCTGCCTTCCTTGGAGGTTTTTAAGAAGAGATTGGATGCCCATCTGTCATGTACTAGACCAGGCATTGGCAAACTTGGCCTGCCAGATGTTTTGGGACTACAACTCCCATCATCCCTGACCACTGGTCCTGTTAGCTAGGGCTGATGGGAGTTGTAGTCCCAAAACATCAGGAGGGCCAAGTTTGCCTATGCCTGTACTAGACAACCCTCAGGGACCCTTCCAACTCTACAGTTCTATGATTCTTGTATGTAATGGGAGAAGATTACCCCAGAGGGTAGGCAGCTGTCTACCAGCTCCATCTGGTATGCAGGATGAGACCCTACCTGCCCACAGACTGTCTCTCGGCAGAGTGGTGCATGCTCTGGTTGTCTCCTGCTTGGACTACTGCAATGTGCTCTATGTGGGGCTACCTTTGAAGGTGACCCAGAAACTACAACTAATCCCGAATGCAGCAGCTAGACTAGTGACTGGGAGTGGCCACCAAAGACCATATAACACCGATCCTGAAAGACCTTCATTGGCTCCCAGTATGTTTCCGAGCACAATTCAAAGTGTTGGTGCTGATCTTTAAAGCCCTAAGGTATACCTGAAGGAGTGTCTCCATCCCCATCGTTCAGCCCGGACACGGAGGTCCAGCTCCGAAGCCTTCTGGCAGTTCCTTCACTGCAAAAAGTGAAGCTACATGGAACCAGGCAGAGAGCCTTCTCGATAGTGGCGCCCACCCTGTGGAACACCCTCCCATCAGATGTGAAGGAAATAAACAACTGACTTTTAGAAGGCGTCTGAAAGCAGCCCTCTTTAAGAAGTTTTTAATGTTGGATCTTTTATCATGTTTTTAGTATTCTGTTGGAAGGCACCCAGAGTGACTGGGGAAACCCAGCCAGATGGGTGGGGTATAAATGAATTTTATTATTATTATTATTATTGCTAGTACAGGAAAGGCCCAATTCCTATATCATATGGAAGAAGCCTCTTGTAAAGATGGTATCTGTGGGAGGTTGTCTCCTGAAGCGTATGGTGATTCATTGGGCATATAAAGGCTGAGACGATATTTTAGGTATCCTTATGTAATGTTTCTAATTACTGCTTTATTATTAGCTAACAATACCAAAGGAAACTACAGAAGGAAAAGAAGTGTAGCTGTTTAAAGGGCAAATACCTTCATAGTTCATACGCTGTGTGCTGCTTGGTAGTTAATTGGAAGTCCGTGCCAATCCAGCCAAGATCTATTTAATGTGTGTCATCCTTCCTTCCCAAAAACGTTGACAGCAGTTCTTACTTGAGAGTAAGGAAGAGATTATTATTCAGACTAATAAAGATATAGGCTTAGCAGCAAGCATGGGTCCGAAAGCCAGGATTCCAGGGCACACAGACAAGCTGCAGAACTGAATGGATGCAATGAAGATGTCCCAACAGTGGCCAGATCCACTCCGGCCAAGCTTTTAAAAACAAGGTTGGGTGAGTGTTGAAACACACTCTCTACCTATGGAAGCAGTACCTGGTTCTCTCTCTCTCTCTCTCTTTAAATTTATTTTATTTATTTTACAGTAGGTTCCAACAAATACATATGAATACAGAAAACTTTCCAGCCGAGATACAAAGTCAACTTATAAAATACATCAACTTATAACTACCTTATGTCCCCCTCCCTCCTCTTCCCTCCCATTCCCCAACCCCCCTTCTCTTCCTTTCTCACTTTTTCCACCTTTAAAATGTTTTAAAACAGCAATAACTTAAATGTAATAAACAATATATTTTTACTATATCCAATTATCTGTGTCGTTTTTTTCTTTTAATTTTTCCTCTACAGTGAGAGTAGATAAAGAAGGAGAGCCTATTCAATGTCATCTGTACTTATTTTTAATTCACCTGATGGACTTCCTGTCAATTCCTGATGTATATCTTTGTTCTAAAGGTGAATGTACATAACACAGTATAAATCTCTGTAGCAATTTTCTAATACGTTCTTACCTCCTAATGTACCAAAGTTCGATTCTAGATCTTATCTTTTTCCAATATTCTTCAAATTCAATCAAATATTAACATAGGCAGTGCACCTTTGCTGTACTTTTGAACATATAACTTATACCTTTCCCAATTTTCTGCAAATTTTTGTTTTGATTTGTCCCTCAAATTACTGTAGGGACCTCAGTTTCCTTCCATCCTTTAGCAATCAATAGCCTTGCCGCAGCTGTTGCATATAGGAATATTTCTTTCCTTGAATTTGGTATTTCTTTTCCAACGATACTTAGTAAGAATGCCTTTGGGTTTTTTTGGAAATGTAATTTCTAATATTTTTTTGATTTCATCATAGATTAAACCCCAAATATTTTGATCTTCCCACAAGTCCACCACATTACCTGGTTCTATTTGGTATAACTGTGTCATGCCCCCTCTGGCTCCAGCATCTCCAGCTGCTGTTCAACCCTTCTCACTGGCTAGTCACAGTCCTCCCCACTCCCAATGAAACTTTTCGCTCTGCAAGGGACCGATGGATGAAGCCAGCAGATCTGCTTCCTCCTCTCCAACATCTGGAGTCACAAGGAGATGACCTCACCCTATGGGTGCCAGCTTTCAATACCCCGCCCCCCACTTCTTCTTCTTCTCCTTCTTCTGTCTCTTCCATCTGGGATTCCCAACCAAACCAGGCCGGATTCTGATGGAATCAATGATTAAAGGCTGCATTTTGGATGACAGAGAAAGTACAGTGGTACCTTGGGTTACAGACGCTTCAGGTTACAGTGGTACCTCGCAAGACGAATGCCTCGTGCAATGAAAAACTCGCAAGATGAAAGCGTTTTGCGATGTTTTTGGTGACTCGCAAGATGAAGTTTTCTATGGCCACGCTTTGCAAGATGGATTTTTTCGGCTTTTTTTTTTTTTGCCGCGGCAAACCGCGCTTCGCAAGACAAAATTATTGCAAGACGAAGCGACTCGCGGAACAAATTACTTTCGTCTTGCGAGGCACCACCCTCGGGTTAAAAACTTTGCTTCAGGATGAGAACAGAAATTGTGCGGCGGCGGAACAGCGGCAGCGGGAGGCCCCATTAGCTACAGTGGTACCTCAGGCTAAGAACAGTTTCAGGTTAAGAACGGACCTCCGGAACGAATTAAGTTCTTAACCAGAGGTACCATTGTACGGGAATGGAAGCATTACTAAAAGATGCAAAATGGCACAGAAAGCCCCCTTTGTAATAATCTCTGGCCTAACAAGAGGCAGAGAAAGAAGCCATGCAAATTCACTTGCATCTCCTGTTCTGCAAAGTTGCTTTAATAGGAATTTGTATACACAGCAACATTCTCTTAAGCCTAAACTGGATATTATAGGAGACATGAAGTTTCTGCCATCTGATGTCTCACACCCTCCTATCCTTATAATGTGTGCTACAGCACAATGTGTGACACATTGTCATGCTGCCCTTTCATCTCTGAAGCACCAGTGATATCGGGCGTAGAGGCACAATACAATGACATCATGTCTCAAGTTGCATCCTCGTAACAGACTTTACAGGGAAGGGATGACAAAAAGACATGGAATGCTGGGAGCTCTCTCTCTTGTAGAAATCTAGCTCTGCCATAACCGTGACTGATAACTGTAAAGTGGTTCGTGTAAATGCAATTAAACTTATCACATTGGGCCATATAGCCTTAAAGCAAAAGTGAACAAAATCTAAATTTAGTCCAACATCACAGAGTTCTTACTGGAGGGCGTTACTTTGTAATTTTTTTCTTAACATTCTAATTGTTTGCTAATTCCTCCTGGGAAATCTTTGTCCTAGTTTCCTCAGGACTTCATAATTATATAAAATTCTGCATATTTCATGGTTAAAGAAGCAAATATTACAAAAACTGTGAAACTGCAAAGAGAAAACAAGCACAAGCTAATGGCAGATGGCGGTGGGGGAGAGAGAAGTGCTTTATATTTGGAACATTAATAACAGTGATCAAAAAAGAGAGAAACAATAAATAAAAATCTATCCAAAGTTGTTGAAATTTAAGAGAGGCTTTAAATGGGATGGCAGATTACCACATTCGTATGGAACTATTCTTAACTTTCTCCTTGAGTGTACTTTTATAATTCTAAATAAAGAAACAGGCAGCGGGTTCTGCCTCCTTGATTCTTGATTTTGTACACAAAAGTTTGTATACCTCTCCCCCAGCACAAAAACTCCCCATATGTGGACTGCTCCCTGACTGTTAGCACATAGAGTTCAATGGCACTTGCTTCCTGTGATCTGCATCCAGCTAAGTCATGCTAAGACCCACTGAAATCAATATACTTCAGATCCTGAAGTCCATTGAATTAAATGGTCCAACACTGATTTAGTAACTAAGTCTTAGCTGGATGCAACCCAACAGGTAACTTTATATGACTGCAGTCAAAAGTGAGTCTCACAGGTGCGTATGATGAATATGTAAATGTGAAAGACAAATAAGAAAGAAGCTGAAAAGAAAAACTGACATTTCTGGGAAGTGTGAGGAATTGGTGCCAATAAATATTTTTGTGTGCATTCTCTGTGCTAGAGTCTGGGTATTTCTCCTGCTGGGTATACAGTTGTTTCTATCACTGATGGAACTTCCTCTTTGTTGTTGTTGTTGTTTAGTCGTTTAGTCGTGTCCGACTCTTCGTGACCCCAAGAACCATAGCACGCCAGGCACTCCTGTCTTGCACTGCCTCCTGCAGCTTGGTCAAATTCATGTTCGCAGCTTCGAGAACACTGTCCAACCATCTCATCCTCTGTCGTCCCCTTCTCCTTGTGCCCTCAATCTTTCCCAACATCGGGGTCTTCTCTTCTCATGAGGTGGCCAAAGTATTGGAGCCTCAGCTTCAGGATCTGTCCTTCCAGTGAGCACTCAGGGCTGATTTCCTTAAGAATGGATAGGTTTGATCTTCTTGCAATCCATGAGTCTCCTCCAGCACCATAATTCAAAAGCATCAATTCTTTGGCGATCAGCCTTCTTTATGGTCCAGCTCTCATTTCCCTACATCACTACTGGGAAAACCATAGCTTTAACTATATGGACCTTTGTTGGCAAGGTGATGTTTCTGCTTTTTAAGATGCCGTCTATGTTTGTCATTGCTTTTCTCCCAAGAAGCAGGCGTCTTTTAATTTCGTGACTGCTGTCACTATCTGCAGTGATCATGGAACCCAAGAAAGTAAAATCTCTCACTGTCTCCATTTCTTCCTCTTCTATTTGCCAGGAGGTGATGGGACCAGTGGCCATGGTCTTGGTTTTTTTGATGTTGAGCTTCAGACCATATTTTGAGCTCTCCTTACCCTTCCATAACTAAGAGCCACCCAGTTAACTTTTCTTTACTATTGTTGCCTTAAGATGGCTGTCCTTGCTATCGCCCTAACAATCGATCGAAAACTGCTCTCATGGCTCAAAACGTACCTGGCATTTGCATTCCTGGCCTTAGCGGAATTCTTAAGAATTATCAGTAAAATGCCAAGTTGGCATTAAATTAGCATAGAGTGTTGTGTATTGAGTCAAAGGATTTTATATCTGTATTATTATTGTCTGTATTTGCATTAGGATAAAGTAACTGCCTTTTGGTTCCAGAGGGTACAGCTACTATTGGTTCATTTAAGCTGCTGTATTTGGATCCTCTGTCTTATTGGTTCCCTCCAAAAGGCAGCACTGTGATTGCCTGATATTGTTCCCTCCAAAATGTATCCCTTTCTAGCTAGTTCCCTGTCCCTATAAATGTAGCCTTCCTGCCCTCACAGTCAGTCTTGTTCACTTTAATAAAGAGCTGTTACTAGAGAACTGTCTCCAGCATGTTATGTCAAGAGAGCTGAAATCACAAACCCCATGTCACAACATAGAGTATCTAGGAAGCTTGCATTGTTGCCAATTACTGCTGATGTGGATGGTCACTGTGGATACAGATAAATCTGCTAATTGAGGATAATCAGACATCTGACAACATGGACTGGCGCATGAAAGCTTATTAATGAATAATGGAGTTCGAAGTGCCTTGGAGATCATGTGCTCCAACCCGGCCTGCTCAGTGCGAGATCAGCAATGCAGGCCCTGCAGTTACAGTGCACCTTGTCCAGCCACTGCTTAAATACTTCTAATGGACGAGGGCCAAGCACCACCCCAAAAAACTCTGTTTTAATGTCAAAACAGCTATTTTACCATTAGGAACTTTCTTCTACAGTGGTACCTTACCGGTACAAACGCTTCAGGTTACAAATTCCGCTAACCCAGAAATAGTACCTCAGGCTAAGAACTTTGCTTCAGGATGAGAACAGAAATCGTGCTCCGGCGGCGCGGCAGCAGCAGCAGCAGGAGGCCCCATTAGCTAAAGTGGTGCTTCAGGTTAAGAACAGTTTCAGGTTAAGAATGGACCTCCAGAACGAATTAAGTTCTTAACCAGAGGTACCACTGTAATGTCACTGTCCAACTGTAAGTTTGTGACACAGGTTGGTTCCCCCCCCAGGGGTTACATGTGTGTTTTCGTATGCTTATAATCAGAACTTTTTTCCAGCTGCAACTCCCAGCAACTCAGTTCCAGCACCTCTCAGGTGGGCGCCATTGCCATTATAAAAGATAATAATAATAATAATAATAATAATAATAATAATAATAATAATTTATTTTTATACCCCGCCCACCTGTCTGGGTTTCCCCAGCCACTCTGGGTGGCTTCCAACAGAATATTAAAATACAAGAATCTATTTAACATTAAAAGCTTCCCTAAACAGGGCTGCCTTCAGATGTCTTCAAAAAGTCTGGTAGTTGTTTTTCTCTTTGACATCTGATGGGAGGGGGGTTCCACAGGGTGGGTGCCACTACCGAGAAGGCCCTCTGCCTGGTTCCCTGTAACTTGGCTTCTCGCAACGAGGGAACCGCCAGAAGGCCCTCAGCACTGGACCTCAGTGTCCAGGCTGAACGATGGGGGTGGAGACGCTCCTTCAGGTATATTGGACCGAGGCCGTTTAGAGCTTTAAAGGTCAGCACCAACACTTTGAATTGTGCTTGGAAACGTACTGGGAGCCAATGTAGGTCTTTCAAGACTAAGGGAGGCGTTCATGGTAAGGTCTGGCACCTCTTTTTCTAGAAAAATAGCATAGCTTATAATGAATACAGGAACAGAATTTGTCTATCTGCCTATGGTTTTTGAGTAGCAGGCATATTAGGTGGTACCCGTTCTTGAAATGCTCTGTAAGACACTGTTTCTAATACATTTTCGTAACTAGCTGAAATAGGTGTATACTTGTTTATACTGATGTTGTGAGACATACACATATGCTAAAGAATTCAGACAGTGCATGATTAGTTATCCATCAGGTTTCATTGAGCGCTCTAGTACCTAACAAGCGTGTTCTGTTGCTATATATTGTAATTGAAATATCTCCTTTTGCAGTACGGTTGCTCCACCTAGTACCATAGCTGCCAAGTTTTCCCTTTTCTCGCGAGGAAGCCTATTCAGCATAAGGGAAAATCCCTTTTAAAAAAGGGATAACTTGGCAGCTATGCCTAGTACTTTGATTGCCCATTACAGTGTAGAATGCCTTTCTAGAAACAGTTTCAGCTATGTGTGTGAAGAATTAACATTTAAATCTCAGAAATGAAGTTTCGCCTTGCTTGTGAAAAAGGCATGCAAACTTTACTTTGGTATCAAGAGAAACCATGGCTCCCACTTTATATAGTGTGTGTATATATACCGGTATATATATAACATTTTGTAAAACATGTGTAACACTGTCAACAGCTTGGCTGAAAGATGAATCTTGCAGAAAGTGGTTTGCTGTGCTGATGGACTGAAGAGAGCCAAGAGACGATGTCACAGATTGTTGCTTCTTTTTGACAAATACACCAGGCATTGGGCCAAAATCTAAACATACTGTACAATGTTCAAATTTGCCATGTGCTATAAGATCCATTGTACCAAGTCAAAGCAATGTTGTCAATGAGTCACTAGTTGATCCTAAAAAAAAAAAGTATCCTTGCTACCAAATCAGGTTTGATGAAAAAAAAGTCAAAGCCATGGATAAACACAGAAGAGGTTTTCTTTCCCTGAAATAAAAGTTTCCAGGGATCTGCGAGGCCAAACTCAAGGAAGGGATATTTGTAGGTTCACAAGTCAGAGAAATAGTAAAAGACAATGTATTTGATGATATGGTAAATGAAGTTGAAGGCAGAACATGAAAAGCATTTGTATCTGTTGTTACAAATTTTCTTGGAAATTTTAAGGCCATAAGCTACAAACAATTGATAGTGAATTTCTAAAATGCTTATAAAACTATGGGAAGTAATATGTCTCTGACAATTCATTTCTTAGATTAATATCTTGACTTCCACCCACCCAATGTGGGTGCTGTTAGTGATTAACATTGGGGAGTTGTTTCAACGATGTATTTCTGCCATGGAAAAGAGGTCCAAGGCAGGTTAGTCCCAGCATGCTCAGGGATTTCTGCTGGTCATCAGTAAGGAATGTTCCAAAAGCAAAATACAGTTGTACTTCGGAAGTCGAACGGAATCCATTCCGGAAGTCTGCTTTACTTCCAAAACGTTCAGAAACCAAACCAAAATAAAAAAATTCCTTCTAGTAGCACCTTTGAGACTAACTAAGTCTATTATTGGTATGAGCTTTTGTGTGCATGCACACTTCAGATACAAAAGCTCATACCAATAACAAACTTAGATGCTACTGGAAGGATTTTTTTTATTTTTTATTTACTACGGCAGACCAACACGGCTACCTACCTGTTCAGAAACCAAGGTGTGGCTTTTGATTGGCTGCAGGAAGCTCCTGCAGCCAATTGGAAGTTGTTCAAGTTCCAAAGAACGTCTGCAAACCAGAACACTCACTTCCGGGTTTGCGATGTTCGGGAGCCAAAATGTTCGAGTTGCAAGGCGTTCATCAACCAAGGTACAATTGTATAGATATGAAACAACATCAGATAATATTTTTTGATGTTTTCATAATTTTAAAAAGAATCCTATTCGCATATAGTTTTTGCCTTGCTTACTTCAGAAATAAATTCTCCAGTACAATAGTGGTGGGTGGTAGAGAAAATTCAAAGTGATTTCCAAGCTCAATAGTCTATTTTGTATAAGACACACTATATCTTTTGCAAGTCACAGCATTTTTGTGGGTTTTGTTTGTTTGTTTGTTTTAGCTCTCAATTGCTTCCATGTGATTTCCACTCACTGCTTGTATTCCTACCCTCTGGAGCAAGTTACTGGTCTTTTCCACCTTCTGCATGACAGTCCTTCAGACATTTGAAAACCATGTCGCCCCTTAATCTTTCCTTTGCCAGACTAAACAGATCCAGCTCTTTCAACAATTCCTCATAGGACTTAATCTCCAAATCCCTCATCAACCTGATTGCCATGCATTTTTAAAATATGATGTGCAGAACTGGACACAGTACTTTAGGTGTAGTATTATTAGCACATAACATACTGGAACAATTACTTCCTGCAATCTGGCCAACATGCATCTGTTAATGCAGCCTAAGACTTAATAGCTCTCCCCCCCCCCCAACTGCATTACACTGCTGGCTCATGTTCAGCTTGTGATCCTCTAAGAATCCGAGATCCTTTTTCTATGTGCTGCTGCCAAGCCATTTGATTTTATGCTTTCACTTTTTTTTGTACCTAAACGCAAGACTATTTTCTCTGTTGAGCTTCGTAATAATTGTCATAATAAATCTGTCTGTCTTTAAATTGAGAATATTATTTGTTGTTTCGCATTAAAAATCAATGTAAAGTGCTGACTAAAACGTATTTTTATAGATGAAGGAAGGAAGGAATAAGGATGGAAGGAAGGAAGGAAGGAAGGAAGGAAGGAAGGAAGGAAGGAAAATTGTAGAACATGGGTGTATTTGTCAGAATTGTTTGCATTTTGCCATTATTAAGCAATTTGTTTACTCAGGGTTGCCAGTCAATGTGTACAGAAGAGCAAGGATTGACCTGAAGGAGCATCTCCACCCCCATTGTTCAGCCCAGACACTGAGGTCCAGCTCCGAGGGCCTTCTGATGGTTCCCTCCCTGCAAGAAGTGAGGTTACAGGGAACCAGGCAGAGGGCCTTCTCGGTATTGGCACCCGCCCTGTGGAACGCCCTCCCATCAGATGCCAAGGAAATAAACAACTACCTAACTTTTAGAAAACATTGGAAGGCAGCCCTATTTAGGGAAGTTTTTAATGTTTGATGTTTTATCGTGTTTTTAGTTTTGTATTGGGAGTTGCCCAGAGTGGCTGAGGAAACCCAGCCAGATGGGCAAGGTATAAGACTTTCAGGGCTCTTCCTCTCACCAAATGCCCCACTGTCACTAGCTACCTTTTGGCTAGCCTCTCAACTTATTCCAGTCTCTCTCCCTGGAAAATCACTAATCCGTTCTGGGGGTTGGAGCCAAACTAAGCTAGTTGAACTTAGCTCCCATTGAAATCAATAGCTGCTAGCCATGATGTTCTGTCTCCACCACTGGAGGCAGTATCCCTTTGGATACCAGTTGCTGGGAATTGTGGGTGGGAAGAGTGCCGTTGTGCTCAGGTTCCACTTGCAACTTTCCCACGGACATCTGCTTGGCCATTGTGAGAAGTGTGTGCTGGACTAGATGGGCATCTGGCCTGATCCAGCAGACTCTTCTTATTATATATTTTTAAGGAAGTGTTAAATTAAGTCATGGTTATGATTTCAATGGGATTTTAATTTAGCAAACTTAAATCTGGATCCGGTCCGAGGTTAACTGCAGAAATAGTGCAGAATCTCGTGACCTGGCTCTTGCAGTTCCCTGCGAGCAAGCAATATCCCTCTGGTTGAAAATCCATTACAATCCAAAGGGAATGTTACCTCACTTCCTGGCCGCAGTTCCCTATCCACCTTGGCTTACGCAAATAACTAATAAGATCAAACAAATTGGCCTAAATCCTGAAGATCTTTTTAATGGAACTTTGAATAAGGCAAAAATAATTATTACTCAGAGACTTCACGATGTTGAATTGCAATAAGAAGATGCCTCACTCCCGGAAAACTACAGATGTCTAAAATCATGGCCCAACTTTGCAGCTGCCCCTTACTTATCTAACACCACTAACAAAACCTATAGATGGGCCTTTTCTAGAGCCCGTTTTGAGGCAATGCCCTCAGCTGTACTGTACGGCAAATTTATGCGGGTACCAATTCATGAGCGCCTTTGCCCTTGCATGTCCAATAAGGTAGAATCTGTCACTCACATCCTTTCATTTTGTGAATTTTATAGTGAAGAACGAGCTCGATTTATTTTACCCCTTTTATCAGAATTTATACCCTTACAATATTATTTGGAATTCTCCTCCGAAATCTTACGAAAATTCCTTCTGGAAGATTCCTCAAGTCCAATATCATATGATGTGGCCAAATTCTGCACTTTAGCTATTAAGAAACGTAAATCTCTTCTATTGAATAATACATTGCAAATTCCTTTTGTGTAACTGTTCTGCTTCTGTTGATGTTATGGCTGATTTTTTGTTTGGAATTATGGTACAGTAGTACCTCGGGTTACGAACACGATCCGTTCCGGGTCGCAGTTTGTAACCCGAAAAGGTTGCAAACCGTGCGACGAAAACACTTCCGGGTTTGCGGAGTTCGTAACCTGAACTGATCGCAACCCGAGCGGTTCGTAACCCGACGTACGACTGTACTTTGTATTGCTGGCTTTTGCTGTAATAAAATTGAACTGAACTGCAGTTCCCTGCAATGGATACTCAAAAAGGGGAAGTTCCCTTTAGGGTCAGCCTACTAGTCATACCTGCCAAGTTCCTCCTTGAAAAATAAGGGATTGACCGGAAGTAGCAGACCGGAAGTAGCGCTGCCGCCATTTTGGAACTGGGCGGAGCATGCTCAGAAGTGACTTGATGCTACTTTGCCCAGTTCCAAAATGGCCGCCACACCAGAAGTCGCGCTGCAGCCATTTTGGAACTGGGCACAGCAGCATCAAAAGTCGCTTCTGAGCAGGCTCCACCCAGTTCCAAAATGGCCGCCGCGCCAGAATAAACCGGGGAAAAACAAAAAAAATCTGTTTTTTCGGCTGGGAACAGCTGGAAAAACGGGGGTTTCCCGGGGAATACGGGAGACTTGGCAGCTATGCCACTAGCAACAGTTCACTGACTACACCATACCTTGGGGAAATATCCTGCCCAACTGGAAATGGCCTTATGGACCAGATGTTCTGGATGTCCTGAGAAGGCGCTCACCTCATCCCGATGTAGATGGAGCAGCACAGCTCCTTCTGCTTTCCTGTGTTGGTCCCAGCAATGTTGGAAGGGGCAGTGGTAATTAATAAAGTCTTTCCCAGCCCTCCTGATGACCCAGACAGATACAGTACTTGCTAGCAGCTTTCCCCATTTGGTGACCTTAGTGGCATCTGGCCTGTCTCAAGAGACGATGGGAGTGCACCTGTTGAGGTGAAGTGAAACCACTTTGGAGAAACTGGTAACTTGTAACTTCTGCTTCTCCTGAGTTGTTTTTGTGGCATTAGCAACACTGAAGTGACCTCTCCAGGGCACAAGCCTGGGCATTGTATTATATGGAGGTCTTGGGCTACTCAGATGACAAGACACCCCCCCCCCCCCGGGCCTCACTGATGTAGTCCAAAAGGAAAACAGAGTGATATGTTTGGCACCAGCTTAGCTGCAGGAGTTGTCGGAAGGAGGCGTACAAGGGATCATCCAACCATCTTAGGGACTCCTTGTGTAGAGTTTATTCCTTCGCCTTTTCTTCCCCTGAAGACATTCTGCAAGGCAGCAAATATGGATTTCTACAGTACTTGCTGTTTACTCCCAAAGCCCTTGTTACAAATGAGTATAGCTGCAAGGCAGCAGAGGTTTAGGATCAGAATTATTATTATTATTATTATTATTATTATTATTATTATTATTATTATTATTATTTACTTATACCCCACCCTTCTGGCCAGGCCTCCACAGCCACTCTGGGCAGCTTCCAACAGAATATTAAAAACACAATAAAACATCAAACATTAAAAACTCCCTAAACAGCATTGCTTTCAGATGTCTTCTAAAAGTCAGATAGTTGTTTATTTCCTTGACATCTGATGGGAGGGCGTTCCACAGGGCGGGCACCACTACCGAGAAGGCCCTCTGCCTGGTTCCCCGTTACTTCACTTCTCGCACGGAAGGCCCTTGGAGCTGGCCCTCAGTGTCCGGGCTGAATGATGGGGGTGGAGACGCTCCTTCAGGTATACTGGGCCAAGGCTGTTTAGGGTTTTAAAGGTCAGCACCAACACTTTGAATTGTGCTCAGAAACGTACTGGGAGCCAATGTAGGTCTTTCAGGACCCGTGTTATATGGTCTCAGTCAGCGGCCACTCCCAGTCACCAGTCTTTCTCCTAGATGGGCTACATTTGCAGGATGATGGGCTCCATCTGCCCTGTCATTTAATTGCAGTGTTGTTGTTGTTGTTGTTGTTGTTGTTGTTGTTGTTGTTGTTGTTGTTGTTGTTTTTACAGACCAGGGGCCCCACCCCTGGCTTAGGTCTACTTGCATTATTTACAGACTTGCAGGCAAGCAGCTCTTTGGTATTTCATACATTTGTGCAGATCACTTTCATCTTGTATATCATCATTGCTTTGTGAACATTCTATTCTTATGCCTCAGTCATTTTCTCTTCATTCATGACACCTGAAATCAAAGAAAAGGTATTAACATTTGACTTATAGTTATGAAACTTCATTCCTTATTCTGCAATAAGTATCCAACAAGTCTGATATATGTCAGTAGGTTTAATGTGACACTGTATTTCTGTAAAACAATTAAAGATATGGGTGCTTATGTATATGCACTGCACTGGTAAAGTTTATGACACCCGTGATGTCATTACTGGCTAAATATTCATGACTGCAGACATCTGCCCAAGATTATTTTCAGACTTACTTAAGGAACTTACACTCCCCACTCCGCTGTACATGGAAGTGCAACCATTCCATCACCTAATTCTACTCTACTTTCTATGTGTTGTGAGCTGGAAGGGGCAGGAACAGGATGATACCATCCCAGCCCCCTGCCCACTCAGAACACAAGCTTGTGGGAATCACTGGGACATTTTCTTAGGTGTGCTTTGGGAAGGAGTTAGCATGTCATGAATCACACTTGGCTAATATGAATTACCCTCACATTATTATTGCATCGGGAGATCGATAGTATGCTGGCGCTGTAATGTTTTTTATTTCTTTTATTGCTTTGCACAACAAAATCTTGCTGCTGACCGTTTTCGTGAAGCTCTTTGCTCCCTGTGAAAGAGGTATTGCTTTCTCTGCCTCTTTCACAGGAAGAGAAAGAACTTTGAAGAATTTATCCTTAAGGATAGCGGGGAAGCTTGAGTACCTTAACTGTATACATCTTTTTCTCTCAAAGAAAAACACCTGCAACATGCCCCCTGTACATTCGCCACGGCAGGATTTTCATTACAAACAGGCTTCCTCACCTGTGGCAATTTCTGGAGCAGCACATGTGACCACATGAAATATATGTTTTGCTTCATTGAAAGCTTTTAGAATTTTTACAGAGGGTCTAGATCAGGCATGTCAAACCTGCGGCCCTCCAGATGTTTTGGCCTACAACTCCCATGATCCCTAGCTAGCAGGACTAGTGGTTGGGGAAGATGGGAATTGTAGTCCAAAACATCTGGAGGGCCGCAGGTTTGACATGCCTGGTCTAGATCATCCATAATTAAACACCTTCTTCTTCTTCTTCTTCTTCTTCTTCTTCTTCTTCTTCTTCTTCTTCTTCTTCTTCTTCTTCTTCTTCTTCTTCTTCTTCTTCTTCTTCTTCTTCTTCTTCTCTTCCTCAGTGGCTGCTCAATCCAACTTAATTTTACAAGGTAAATATTATACTTGGAGCCAAGTTTATATTCTAAACAGGCACCATTCAAATAGCATCTTTGAAAAATAGTTTTGGGATACGCAGTGAGAGGGATTGTAAGCCAGCAGATGGGGATTCATTTTTAAAACAACAACAGCAACAAAGTTATTGAGCAGCACATAATAATTTAAGAAGCTTTAAGAAGCAAAGAGAAGAGTTGAGTTAAAGGACATTCTGTTCTGTTATTGTTTCTCTGCTTTGGCTTGTCTTGAGCATTAATGATGGATGTTAATTAATGGAGAAGCACTGGAGCAGATCATCTGCATCATCTTGATGAGGGTTAGCCGGCTCCTCTACTCTCAGGAGCCACTATGTTCTCTGCAAAGTGATACAAGGATTGGAAGTGCATTTTCCTGCACAGACCAACCCCTTCACTATTAGTTAAATGCCATAATGCAGCCGATGCCATCTAGAAGGAACGGCATTGCAATTATTTATTTATAACACATTTCCTCACTGCTCTTTAGCTGTTAAAAAGAGCCCCAAGGCAGCTGACGCTACAATAAAATAAAATTAAAAAGAGCATTCAAATGCAAGATACATAACTAGACCAAATTAAGACACATTAAAAGCCAGGGAAAACTAATAATGTCTTAACAACTCACTTAAAGCAGTGTTTCCTAACCCAGTGGCGTGGCATGGGGCGATTGCCCCAGGCACAAAATTGTTAGGAGGTGAAATTTCTCCGTTGAAAATGGCATCTCCACGTGAACCAGGAAGTGACGTCTCCAGACAACAAAACAACTCTTCTTTTCTTATGTCTGTGGCTGCAATCTCCTGGGTGATGCAGATGCCATGCTCCATCCATGTCCCTCTCTCCCACCCACCACCCACCCCCTGGGCCCTGGCAACCCATGCTAAGCTACTGTCCTAACCTGTGGGGTGCAACCCAAAAGTGTGCCCTGAAGCCTGTGCAAGTGGGTCAAGTAAAACCAAAATAATTATTACTTTTAACCGTTGATTGCTACCATAAGAACCCCTTATATGTTTCTGCTCTGTATCGTAATGCTGTGTTGAAACTTATAGCTGAATGTCTGTAAAGCTCAAGCCTTACATTTTAACACTTAGGAACTTCCCTTTGTAGGTAGATCCTGAGATAGTTTGACACAAAGTGCTCATACATGGAGCTGTTTTTAGAAGCCTATGCATCAGAGGAGAGCTGTTCTACTTACTAAAAAGTCTTTGTGCAAGCACCTTGTGGTGGTGGAGCCTATGGCAGAGGCCGCCCTGGAAGAGGCAGAGGAAGCGAGGTGACAGAAGTCGGACACAGGGCTGCCTTTCCCATAGGTGCTAGGGGTGTGGGGCACCCAGGAGCCAGGCTCTCAGGAGCCAGCCTGAGAGTTGAGACCAGGGAAGAGCCCACATCAGTTGGAGTGCTGCGGCAACTCTTCTGCTGTGGGCGGCTCTGCGCCGCGAGTTCGGGGGCAACCGAGCCAGCGAGACACAGAGGCGGCCGGCTGGCTCCGCCCTCCTGCGTGCCTGGGACTGGGCAACCTGGGAGGGGGGCTGCTGGGCAGATGTTTGCACCCTGGCGCCACATATGCTTAAGACAGCCCTGGCCGGACACCACAGATGTCAAACAGATGATGTCCCACCAGGGCCATCTTAAGCATATCCGGCACCATGGTGCAAAGCTCCCTCTGTTTCCCAGAGTTTTTTAGGGAGGACGGCTGGAGGAAGTAGGCAGCAGCTGGAGGGTGGCTGCTCCAGCAGGGAAGAGGCATAGGCTGGATGTGGTGCCTCCCGGCTCAGCTGGCTACTTTGTGCCACGGTGACTACAGCCGACAGAGACTCCGGGTGCGGCGCTGCTTCGGCGCGGCATAGCGGAGGCGGGCGAGGACGGCAAGCTGATGCCGGGAGGCGCCGCATCCAGCCTCCACCTCTTCCCTGGCGCCCTCCAGAACTTGGCGCCCTGGCACCCTGCGCCACTAGCCTCTATGGGTAAGACGCCCCTGTGTCCCACTTAATTTGGGGCAGTTGCGTGGTGTGCTGCTGTAGAGGTGGGCTGGGCTGCTGAGGCATACCTGCCAAGTTTCTCTCTGAAAAATAAGGGACTGGACCGAAAGTAGCATACCGGAATTAGCGCTGCGGCCATTTTGGAACTGGGCAGAGCATGCTCAGAAGTGACTTTTGATGCTGCTGTGCCCAGTTCCAAAATGGCCACCGCACCAGAAGTCGCGCTGCAGCCATTTTGGAACTGGGCAGAGCAGCATCAAAAGTCGCTTCTGAGCATGCTCCACCCAGTTCCAAAATGGCCACCGCGCCAGAATAACCCGGGGGGAAACAAAAAAAAAATCCGTTTTTTCGGCTGGGGACAGCTGGAAAAACGGGGGTTTCCCGGGGAAAACGGGAGACTTGGCAGCTATGTGCTGAGGAGATGGAAGATCTGGCCTCCAAGGAGCATGCCACAGCTGTTGCTGTCACTACAGTGGCAGCAGTGAGCAATGGAGTCTGGAACTGCTGCCCCTGTGGATCCTGCCACCTGAGGCGGTCACCTCACCTTGTCTCATGGGTGGGCCAGCCCTGCCACTGAATAACCTGAGCTACCTGACAAAGCAATAGATGTGCTGCTGCCATATCTTTTCAAGATAAGTGTTTCGGCAATGACTAGTATCAGAATGAAATACAGTAG